>NC_045427.1:127581271-127882209 GCF_902635505.1 Sarcophilus harrisii | reverse complement strand
GGAGAAGAAAAGGCTGGGTAGAAGAGAAGACAGGTCCACTCTTGGAGGGTGAGAACTGTTTCCCAGCTGTAGAGGAAGTTACTGAATTGGAAGACCTTATGGGATGGTCTTTCCCCATGTGGGTACCTAGGGAAAAACTAGTTTGGGACAGTAGAAAGAGCACTGATTCTGGAGTCAGAGGATGTGAGTTCAAATTGTTTGATGCTTATTACCAGTCAAATTTTGCATTAGCAGGGATCCTCAAACTACAGCCGCCGGCCAGATGCGGCAGCTGAGGATGTTTATCCCCCTCACCCAGGGCTATGAAGTTTCTTTATTTAAAGGCCCACAAAACAAAGTTTTTGTTTTTACTATAGTCGGGCCCTCCAGCAGTCTGAGGGACAGTGAACTGGCCCCCTATTTAAAAAGTTTGAGGATCCCTGCATACTCAAATAGTCTCTGCCTGCTTAAGTTAACCTCATGTAAGATTTAGCACTTGGGCCATTTGGGAATGGAAAACTTCCTGGCTGCTTCTAATCACATAGTGGCTTAGTGTCAAAAGGACTTGTTATTTTGGAATAACAGAAAGTTATGAATGTTTATATAATACCTACTATGTGCCAGACACTGTGCTAACCATTTCCCCCGACCCCTTACAGATATAATCTCATTTGATCCACACAGTAACCCTGCAGCATAGGTGCTATGATAGCCATTGTTTCAGTTGAGGAAACTGAGGCAGGCAGAGGTTAAATGATTTGCACAAGATCACACATGTAGTAATGAGGATGAATTTTTAATTTAGTTATTTTTTTCCTCCAGGCTCAGCACTCTACATACTGTGTCACTAGCTGTCTTTGCCTCATTAGTCCAGTTAGGAAGGTGGGAGGGTTTGTTACATAAAAAAAAGAGAGACTGGCCACAATTTGCTTTTTTTCTCTCAATTTCCAGATGTTCTTAACTAGGGAAGCTCATATCTGTTTCTAAGATGTCTTTTCCATTTTGTCTTTCCTTTCCTGAATAGATGATGGAAAATCAGCTCTGAGAGAGACATATCCAGACTTGGAGATGCCCCTGTGAGTTGAGATGTTCTAGAACATAGAGCATGAGTATCACCCAGGAGAGTTTCTTTATCAAAGAATATAAACATTGCCATGAAGATGACTTGGAGTTCTTTGGACAATACACAAGCAAGGTGAAATATGGCCGTGATTATTGCACAAATCTACCAATTATTTTATGTCCTGATAGGGTTTAAGTATCAGTCTTCTGAAAGATCAGCAGGTGAGTGGTGCCGTGTGTAGGATGCCAGACTTAAAGCTGAGAAGATCTGAGTTCAAAACTGGTCTCAGATATTTCCTAGCTGTGACTTAAATTAATCCTGTTAGCCTCTGGTTTCTTATTTGCAAGATGAGTTGGAGAAGGAAATGGAAAATCCCTTCAGTATCTTGGCCAAGAAAGTCCCAAATAGGATCATGAAGAAAAGAAAAAACTGCTTCAACAACAATTTGAGAGATTTTAACTATAGTTATAAATTAAATTATTGAATCCTGTTTAAGCTTTTTATCAATGAATATTTTAAGTTTTTTGTCTTTTTGCTTTTTTAATGTAAAAAAAAAATCCACCCAATGTTTGATTTAGATTGAGCACTGAGCACTTATATTTTTTTTCTCCTTCCCCTATTTTGGGGTAAAATGACGTGAGTTCAAACCTAAGCTTTAAATAATTTGCCCCCAGAATGTAGGGTTTAAAAACTGGAGCAAAAAAAGGGAACTTACATTCCTTTTCATTAGAGGCCAGACTTACCCAGAGCTAAATCCGGTCCATTCTACATGCATAGATATGGAGAAGAGCAACCTCTTAATGGAGAATGGAATAGGGACAATGTTTTGGCCCTCTGACACATATTGGATGTTCTTCCATTTTTAAACCTATATGTGATCTTTCTCAAGTCCTTTAACCTCTGAGTTTCTTCAACTGTAAAATGAGAGAGTTGAAGTGGATGGTCTCTGATTTCTAGCCCTAGATCTACCATTCCTCTTTAGCCCTTCCAGTTCTGATAATAGTTGACGTTCATATGATGCTTTGTGGTTTATGACAGGCTATATCCCCATTATTTCATTTTATCCTCTTGATAGCTCTACTGAGAAAGCCTATCCCACTTTTTTAAACAGCTTTTGAGGATATTTGGATCTTAATACAGGATATTGGTTGGGGTACTCTGAAGCAAGATAAAATTTACTAATAGTAGAATTTTAAAAATCAATAGTTAATTAACAGACATTTATTAGGTATCTTCTATGTACCAGGCACTGTACTAAGAGGTGGGGACTTCAAAGAAAGGGAAAATAGGATCATTTTCTGGTTTTCCCAAGCCATACTTTTATTATAGTACTCATAGTGAAAAATTACATTTATACAAAACTTCAGTGTTTGCTAAACATTTAACCTACAAAACCTAAGTAACTTAGGTGTGAAAACACAATTATTCCCTTTCTCAGATGAGGAAATTGAGATTCATAGAGAAGTCACAGTCACACAGCTAGTAACTACTGAAGCCAGGATTAAATATAAATCTACTGACCGTAGGAACTCAGCCAATTCCATCTGTAAATTAAGATGATGGATTCCTGTGTCCTACCTAAGCTAACCTGGGCTAGGCTGAGCCAAATTGAACTGATCAAAATTAAGGAATAATTGAACTGGGCCAAACTGTGCAAGGCCATAGGTGGTCAAGCTAAACTGAAAAGAACTTTGACCCATCTGGGCAGGGCTGAGCTGGGCTGAACCAAGTCAGACAGATGAGGCGGGACAGGACTGAGTTGAGCCAGACCAACTCAAACCATAGTAGAGGAATCAAACCAGGAGAGAGAAGAATGAACTAATCTGAACCAAGCAGGTATGAATTATTATCTATCACATATTCAGAGAAAGTTAGTTCTGACCCAGCTCTTGCCCCTAGTCCGTAGTGTATATAGACAAAGATAACCCCTGGGGTAATTGCCTGTTCTAAAAGACTCATTAATAATGGGTCCAAAAACTGAAACCCAATGGTGAAGGAATCATAAGATGGATAACGACCAATCTTTACTTCTTAACCCCTTAAGGAAAGCTAGTAGGGAAGGCTGAACCATCCATTGAAAATCTGTTACAATACTTGGCTGATTAAATCCAGGTTTCCTGTTTGTTTTGGAGTGGAAAAAACACACCAAGAGCTTAAAACCAATATCACAGACAGGAAATGACACTCTGGAGACACTGGCCCCTGAAACCTGACCCAGCCAGGCTGGCCTCTTCCCAAACAGGGGACTGTTTGCTGCCCATAGCCAATACTTGCTCAACATGATGGAAAGCGTGCTCCCTCCTCATTTCCCTGGGTAATACCGAGGCTCTGAGTATAAATTATGTACTTTAAATGTGCTTAGCCTATCATTTCTTGCTTACATTTAAAACCAGATGATTTAAATGTGATTGAGAAGACTTTCACAGTAAAGAAGGTGCTTGTAAACTCATCGTTAAAATTCCCCTTAAAAACACACATTTAGAACAGAGAGAGGTAAGACTGGGGCAGTGGGAAAGAGAGAGGAGAATCTTGGAAAGAGGCAGGAAGGGTCACAACAGCTTTTTAACATCAGACACCTTTCCAGGACTTATTAAAACTAGAGACCTGCAGGGAGTGTTTTTTCTGGATGACTTTTGGAGTTTTGTACAACAGAGTTGGCTTTTATCTCATATTCCCACTGAACTTCCACAGATAGATAGGTAGAGATATGTATATGTGTGTGTGAGCATGTAAGTTTATAAATATATATATGTATATATATGCACACACATGCATTTATATGCATATTTATATGTTTATGCATTAATGAATATATATGTATTTGAATATATATGCCTATATTTAAGCATTAAAGAATATATAAATGTACTGTGCATTTTTATATGAATATGTATGCATATATGTACACATACATTTATGCAAGAATATATTTATATTTGAATAAATAATTGTGTATGCATGTTTGTATGCACACATGTATATATTAACACATAAATATGTGTATTAATGTTTATGCATGCATATACACATATTTATATAGTGATAGATTAACGAAGATATAAATGTCTATGTATGTGTATATTAACATGTATATGTATGTATATATGCACTTCATTTATACATTAACAATATGTAAATACATGTTTATATATGTATATATGAATTTTATATTTATGTTTATGTGCAATATTTATAGATTAGTGATATATAAATATATGTATATATGGATGTGTAGAAATCTATATATATATACACATTTATACATTAATGAATATATAAATGCACATGTATGTGCTTAGGTATATGTATGCATATATGCACACATTTATACATTAATGATATATAAATGCATGTATGAATATGTACACAGATGTTTATATATTTATTCATATTTTCTTCCTTTTTAGTCTTTTTATTAATGGATTCCCAATTAAAGAAATAATTATTACTTTTTCTGATGTGTGCCATGATTCCCTAATGCTGTCTGTATTACCAGTGTTGTTGAGTCACTAGGAAATGATAACCTATAAGTGCTCCTGGCCTTTTTATCCTTAAAAGTTTAAAATATTAATAATCTTGGTTTGTAGTAATGCAGCTTTTTACACATATTGTTTCATTTAATCATTACAACAAAAATCCCCATTTTACGGAGAAGGAAACTGGGCCTAGAAAAGGTTTAGGTAAAATACCCAGAGTCACATGGCTAGTAAGTATTGAGGAAGAATTTGAACTCAATGCTTCCTGTTTTCAAGGCCAGAACTCATTCAGTGGGACAACTAGTTGCCCAAACTCCTTATCTTTACTTCTCTTGGGCTTACAAACTTTTTTCTCATCATCTGGGAATTCTCAAGGTCTTATTACTTCATATAGTAGCAAGCACCTGGTCAAAAGAACTTGGCTGTTTTCCCTGCTCTGATTTGCTATGTAGACTTTTTTTCAAAGCAAGTCTCTTTTCATCTATAAAAATAAAGAATTTGATAAGAAGCTCCCCCTCCCCAAATCTTTGGTTTTCTGAGGGTCTTCCCACCTCTGATAGTCAATGTTCTTTATCCTCAGATTTTTCCAAGTTCTAACATTTTAGATCCTAAGGTCCTCCTAGCTCTGATTTTATCAATTAATCAATCAGCATTTATTAAGCATCTACTGTGTACCAGTCAGGCAGCTAGGTAGCAGGTACATAGGCTTGGAGTCAGAAAAACTACTCTTCTTAAGTTCAAATTAAACCTTAGAAACTTACTAGCTATGTGATCCTGAGCAAGCTATTTATTCCTTTCAGTTTCTCATCTATAAAAAAAAAAGAAAAGAAAAGAAAAGAAAGAAATGACAAACCACTCCATTATGTTTGTCAAGAAAACCCAAATGGGTTCACAAAGATTAGGACATGACTAAAAAACAACTAAACAAAGAAAAATAACAGCAACAATAACAATAATTAAACTCATGTTCTACTCTTTATTTATTCAAGAATACAAAGAGAAAAAGTAAAACAGTCTTTGCTCTCAGAGAGCTTAGTTCTTTGGGCGAAAAGACAACACACTTACATATAAATATAAACTAGATCTAGAGTCCATAAACTCAAGGTTATTTCAAAAGAAGACTAGAAATTGAGACGAGAAGTGTGTGTGTGTGTGTGTGTGTGTGTGTGTGTAGAGAGAGAGTGGATTGAGAAAAAGCTAGTAGGAAGAATGGGGCTTTAACTGAGCTTTGAAGGAAAATAAGGGTAGAATCCTTATTATGGGGGAGGGAGAGGTGACAATATAGAGCAGCCTGGAGGAACAGCCAGGACAAAGGCATAGAGGTGGTCAGTGCAGTATTGAGTATGAGGAATAGGATGAATTTAACTGAACTATAAAATTAGTGAGGTGAAGAATATCTGGAAAAGTAGATTTGAGCCAAGTTGTAAAGGACTTTAAATGCCAAGCATGGAACTTTAAGTGCAGGGAAATCTGCATTTGATCCCAGAGGGACAAGAAAGCTAGTGGAGTTTATTGAGCAGGGAAGTATCATATTTATATCTGTACTTTAGGAACCACTTTGGCAGCTCACATTCCATTTTAGAACACTTTCTATGTTCTTAGGTGCTTTTCCCAGGAGAATTCATGTCTCCCTCGTGAAACTTTTTGCTATATTCAGAAAACATGAATGCACCAAAATTATGTCACTCTTTTCTTAAGGATTCCTTAAGAGACAATTGTTTTCAGAACCAGAGTCCAATTCAAGTTAGAGTTTCCCCTAGTATCCTAGAAAAGGCTTGGTAGACAAACTATGACAGAGGCTTAAAATTAGAAACTTTAATAAGAAGAATGGGCAAGTATATATAGCACTATAAGATTTGCAGCACATTTTATTTTATTAGATTCTCATAAAAGTCCTGTGAGGTAAGTGCTGTTATTATTTCTTTTTATCCTCATTTTATAGAAAAGGAAACAGGCTAAGAGACAGATTGAGTGATCTGACCAGTGTCATATAGCTAATAAGTGTCTGAGGTAGGACTGGAATGAAGGAAGTCCAGTGTTCTACCTACTTATGTTACACCAAATCATTCTAACCTCAGTTCTGTGAGTGGGTGACTTTTCATTATATCATGAGGGAAGCCTTAGTTCCTTCATCTGTAAAGGAGAAATCTTAATTCTGAATTTTTAGTCTAGGGTAAATATATTTTTATCCCTTTTCTATTCAAAAGACCCATCTCCATTTCTCTTTTACAAAGGCAGCTAGATGGAAAATGGGGCAGAAGGCTAGACTTGGAGTCAGGAAGACCTGAGTTAAAATCCAGCATGATATATTTATTAGCTATGTAACAGTGGGCAAATCACTTCACCTCTTTTAGTCTTAGTTTCTTCATCTGTAAAGTGTGTATAATAATAGCACTTAATTCCCAGGGTTCTTCTGAGGAAAAAAAATGATATGGCATTGTAAAGGATTTTGTAAACCTTAAAGCACTATATAAATGCTAGCTGTTATTATTATTAATAGTAGTAGTAGTATCAGTGGTAATAGCATACTGTTGTCATAGAAGTAGTAGTAGTAGCAATAGCAGCGGCAATTTTCATAGTAGTAGCAGCAACAGTTCTCATAGTAGCAGAAGCAGCAGTAATAGTTGTCATAGTAACAGAAATAATAGCAATTGTCATTAGAGATACAAAAAAGGGCAAAAGATGGTCCCTTGCTCATAAAGAAGACAACAAACTATATATATATATATATATATATATATATATATATATATATATATATATGCTAAATACAGTATAAATAGGAAATAATTAAAAGAGAGAAAGCTCTACAATTAAATGGGGCTATAAAGGCTTCTATAAAAATGAGATATGGGTTGATACTTAAAAGAAACTAAGAAATCAGTATGTGCAGATGAGAAGGCCTAGGGCATAGCCATTTAGCTAAATCATGCTCCAAGAAACAGCAATAAAATGATTTTTTAGCAACTAAATCAGTGATTATAGGTAATGGATACAGATAGCACTCTGAAATTGAAAATATCCTTTAGATTCCAAGCAAAGTTGTAAAGTAGGCAAAGACTATTTTCATCTCAATATCTGTTTAAAAATTTTCTCCAAGATAGCTGAAGACTTAGGAATCATCTTCAAATCATTAGGTAGTAATAGTCATTATAGTTCTCATTTTCATAAGGTTTTTAATGTTGACAAAACACTTTTCTCACAAAGTCCCTGTGAGATAGTATGAATATTCTTATCCTCATATGAGTAAGGAAACTGAAGTTTGGAGAGAAAGAGAACATGTTTCACTGGGCAATGAATATATTCGGATCATGAGCTTTTTGAATCCCAAACTAATGTTCTTTCCATTATAGCAGACCAAATAGCTGATGAAAAAGTGTAAACATTATCACAACTGCATTTTAGGGTTTGAATGGGCAGGATTCTTGTGACTGACGGGCACTGGGGAGGTCATAGGTTTAGATCTGGAAGTTCTATTATAAGCCATATCTCTTGTTTTACATGAGGAGGGACAGAAGAGGTCCAGAAAAGTCAGCTGACTTGTCTATGTTGCACTGTTAATTGATGTCTGAGAAAGCATTTGAACCCAGATATTCTTGAATCCATATGGAGGATTCTAGCCACAATATCACACTCTCTCAAAGAACAACTTTGCTAGACAATAACCATTGATGAATCTCTCTTTCCCTAATATTTATCAGCAAAGGCTTTCTAAGATGGATGGCTATATAACAAATGTTACCACTTCACCACTATGAAGTGAAAGATGAGTTCAATTCATAACTTATGTATTTAAGTAGAATTTATTAAAGGATATATAACACAATTGGCCAGGTCCCTAATGGAGAAATGTGTTTGTCTCTGCCATTTCTCTTCCGTTCTTGATAAGTCATCAGTTCCTATATCTGAAGAAGACAGGCAACAATGAAACTTTTGCAGCAATTTCATTGCTGCAACAAAAGAATTGTTCTTTCTTACAAGTAAGAAAATAGGCTGACTCAGCTACTCAGCTACTCAGAGAAGTGCATTTTTAAAAATTTGGTCTTGAAGATTTGGGGCCTTACTGATTGGTTAGGGGGTTATTTACATGTTGCTGACCCCAAGTCTTAAAAACTTAGAATGAAACTTTGGGTACTTAAGCCTTGGCCCACATTTAAGGTCACTGGGACCTCAAATACTGATGACTATTACTTGGACGAAAGTCCTATATTTTGTAATTTCAAACAATTAATCTCAGGACACATATTTTAGTAACTCCAGAAGACAACTGTTACTTTAGGCAGAGGGGAGTGTTTATAAGTATTCTGAGAATGATCTTGGAATAAGCTACCCTCATCTTAGAGTATATGTTGGGATAGGTCTGTGGAGGTAAAGCCTACAGAGTAAGGCTTCTCAAAAAAAGTTATGAAAGAGATGATACACTTCAATGAAAGCTAGTAACTTTCAACATGCAAGCAGAAAGGAGTAATTCAAATGATTCTTCTATAGCAGAAGGAAAATTCCCCCAAATATATATTGTACGTCTGGTTTCAATATACAATAAGCAATAAGTGGATCCAATTCCAAATTCATGTTTAGTCCCTCATTTCTGGTTTCTAAGAGTTTATATAGTTATCTCTTCTATATTGAGAGGATTAGGGGCATGGTATCTCCTTGATGTGGAAAATCCATGTAAAATTTTTTGGCCCTCCTTTCATACCAAAGAAGTCTGAATTATTATGGTATTAAAAGATAAAACATTGAGATCATACAATACAGTACATATATTTTATGCATTTCTGTGTTTCTAAACTATTTCTGTATCATTTGCTGGCCTTTTGTGTGTTGTCTGTGGCTTCCACAAACCTTCTTCCCCACCAAAGTGCCATTTAATTTCTTATGCCAACTCACAATATGTTGAAAGTGGAATGAGGAAAATCTCAATGTAGAAGAGTTAATTGTAATAATAACTAAAATACTTACTTCTAATAGTTAATAGCTAGCAATTATATAGAGCTTTTAATGTTTACAAGGTCCTTGACATGCATTATTTCATATGATTCTACTATCAGAAATTCATGCCAATGGAACCTTGAATTGCAAGGTGAGCTATAGCCATCATGTCAAGAAGAAGGCTAGCAATAATAGGAGGTCACTTCCAAAATTTGTGGGCTAAAAAATGTCCTTGGTTAAATAAAAAAATGTCTATAAAAACAAGAAGGATATCACTGGTAAATAGATGGTACAGAGCAGAGAAAGAGAAGCCCAGTTCTTCCTAAAGTATTCAGTGTTGAAGAGCTTACCCAGGCCCCCTGTCTCCTGAAAAGTGACAGTCTCCCCTGAAGGTCCAAGCCCACACCCCCTCCCTTCACTCTCCTGCTGTGATTTTTCCATGTGGCTCCATAAACTTGGTTTTATAGAGCTTGGTACCTAGACAATACAGGTGGAACAGGCCAAAAATACAGAGTCAGATTGGTGGATAAACTTTGCCCTTGACCCTCAGGAGAGCACAAAATACAGAATCACCTTAGTTGACAGACTTGCAAGCAGACTTTAACAGACCTCTCTTGACTTTCCAGGAGGCTCTATCAAAACTGAGGAGCTGGCTCATGGGGTTGGGACAATGAGTGGATGTCAAAATATCTACATAAGCCTACAGGCTGGTAGAAGGGCAGGCCATAGTCCAGCAAATGGGGTCACTCAATGATCATAGCCATATGGACAAAAAG
The DNA here is from genome assembly GCF_902635505.1 of Sarcophilus harrisii. NCBI lineage: Eukaryota > Metazoa > Chordata > Mammalia > Dasyuromorphia > Dasyuridae > Sarcophilus > Sarcophilus harrisii. The sequence continues at coordinate 127,871,983 of NC_045427.1, read as the reverse complement.
GAGATAATGAAGGATGGAGTGGGAAAGGAATGGCTGGGAAAATTACATTTCCATGTAATTGAGTCACATCTGCCATTTCAGGCTTGGTCTTCTGCTCAGCAGGAAGAAAGGGAAGAAATATTTTAGTTGGTTTCCTATGATCAGGCAAGCAAACGTCTCAGGTAGTGGCTTTCTGATTATGCAATATATAGTTTTGGATCCTTCATAAAAGGTTTGAGGCTTTTTATAAGAACTTGGGGTCCTTTTAGAGGAAAAATCTATTTTATTTGATTAAACATATACTGGTAAGCATGTTAAGTGATTAATTACATGCATGTTGATACAGGTATACTATATGGATTAAATCTAAATGCATATTAATTGGCTAATTTGATTGGCAAACTGTATATTTGTTGTATGTTTAGTATATCAATATATTGATAATTGCTACCAGTTACCATCCCTATAAAATTATTAACTGATTAATATTCAGTGGTATAAAATAGGGGACCCAGTTAAGTATCTAACATATCTCCAATACTTCCCCAAGCCATTGTTGAGCATTGCCCTACATTTCCAGTAAGTTAATGCTAATGATGATGATAATTATATTTACATTACATTTTGAGTCTCCTTTTTCAGTTGTGGCTCAGAGAGAAGGTGGTCCTGCCTTTTGACTCAGCTTCGTACCTTTCCCAATTATTCTGAAGAAGTAAACTCTTTTGTGATGAGTATGGACTGGAAGGAGAAATAAGGCATTATCCTATTAACTCATGCACATTACTATCCTTAACCTAGGCCTGGACTCCAGTGAAGTTGCATACCACCTACCTTCAGCTTGGAAAGAAGCAAAATACATTATTGTTTGGCCTCAGTATATTTTCCTTCCTTTTGTCTGACTCTGAGGTTTGTGTGACTCTCAGGACCCTGAGGTGAGGTATGTGATTGAGGAGGAAGAGGAACCGGATAGAGAATGTGTTAGCCCTGATGTAGTTCAGTCCCTTGGGACAGAAAAGAATTTGGGGTTGGAAGAACAGGAGGAGAGCTGTGACTTCCCAGATGTTAATCGTGTTTTCCCTTTAAGTTGATGGAGCCACATGGAAAAATCACAGCAGGAGAGTGAAGGGAGGGGATGTGGGCTTGGACTTTCAGGGGAGACTGTCACTTTTCAGGATACACCCAGGGGCCTGGGTAGGCTCTTCAACACTGAATACTTCAGGGAGAACTGGGCTTCTCTTTCTTTGCTCTGCACTATTTACCAGATATCACTGGTAATTTCTTGAACACCAGGTAATTTGCTGGCTGCCTTCTCTTTAACTCAAGGCTTAACAGGGAGATTTATTTTGATTTATTTTTATGGGCTTCCTGGACAACTGTAATACCTTCCTAAATGCTCTCTCTACCTCTCAACTATTCCCTTTCCATCCAACTTTTACAAGCTGCCAAAGTCATCTTCCTCGGTCTCTGCCTTAGTCAGAAATGTTGCCTATAAGATAAAAATACACATTACTTTTTGCTTGTTCTTGAATGCCAAATTATCTGGCTCCAGTTTATATTTCCAGCCTTAACTTATACTACTCTTTTCTTTATGAATTCTCTGTTTCAGCCAAACTAGATTGTTCACTCTCCTCCTAGTTTCTCAAGATTTCCCTTTATTCCTTTAAGCTGACTTTTGACCATGCTTGGAACACATTTTCTTTACATCTCTAGCTATTGAAATGTTTTCCTTCCTTTAGAGTCCAGCACAGATACCATCTTCCTTGGGAAGTCTTCTCTGAGACCTTCCTCTCTTCCAATGGACACCCAATTATAAGAGTTTCCTCCCTCCTGCAGTCCCTCCTCTCTCTCTGTGTGACATATCTTATGCACTTAACTCTGCCTGTCATATGTTACAGCCATATGTTGGGTGACAGAAAGAATGAAACATTGTTTTTCTTTCCTGGCCATGAGTGATTCCATTTTAAGAGAAGCTTCTATTTATTTCAACATTAAACGAACTTAACTCATCTAAGCTCTTTTTTAAACCCCAGTTCTTGCACAAAGCAAGAAAAACAGAGACTTCACTGTCTTGGATTTCCAAAGTCAATGACAGACCCACAGATTTAAAAAAATCTTCCCTCCCCTGAAACACAATAAATTAACTTCAAGACCAATGACTGATTGGTTGAGATATGATTATATGTTTTCTTTATAATATAACTAGCTATCTGTGGGAAATGGCTTTTACTCTGAAGTCCAGTTGCCCTATATAAATATACTTCTTTCTATAATAAAAGCTGGGAGGGACCTTAGAAGTCATCAATGCTAACCATTTTGTTTTATAATTGAGATAACTTAGAAAGGTTGAATAACTTACCTAGGGTGATGCAGGTGGTAAATATTGGGGGTAGGATTCAAATCCAGGTCTTCCTGACTTTGAATTCAGGACTCTATCGCCATGTTCTCTCTCACTTTCGGTTTAAATTGTAATAAAGTGGGGTTTGCTGCCACGACAATATGCTTGTCTTGTCTTTCTCCTGGTAGATGAGCTCCTTAAGGATAGGGATGATGTTTATATATTCATTGTTGAGTGCTAAGGAACACAGAATTCTGCTCATAAAAAAAAAATCTTTCTAAGCATTTAAATTGGCTCAACTCTTAATTGTTCCATCAACAATGCAGTATTCCCAATTTGGGGAAAATATTTGGAATGTTTTAATTTTGTTTATTTTATTAAGGCGAGAAGGACCAAGCTTAAATCAAAATAATATAAATTTTAACTTTAGTTTCACTTTGACAAAAATTTTCATCCTCTTTATTTTCTTTGTTTTATAGATTAAAAAAATACTCTATCAACTGATACAGCTTGGTCCTTCAAAGCTGTTTTTAAATTCCAGTCTTTCTAGTGTCTAGTAAAAAAAACAAACCAGAACAATCCTTTTTTTATTCCAACAAATGTTATCAATAACTTTTCTAGTGAGTGAAATATGATTGGTTATATCTCATTATTTCAGAAAAATCAGTCTGTACATCTTGAGGCATGTCATACAAAAATAATAATTGTTAATAATTATGCAGCTAATTTGATCAGTGTAGCTAGCCACAAGTGAATTTTTTTTCTTAAAGGGATACTTCTTTATTGAAAGACATACTATGTATGTTAAAATAGTATAGCATTTTCACTAACAGGCTTCATGACTATAAAGTTCATTCTCAGTCCATCTTCTCTTTCCCTGCCTTTCCTTACCCCACCTTTCTGATACCTTTTTCTATAAGATTATCACCTATTTATACTACATATGTTTTATGCAGTACTACCCTTAAATCTTTCCTTCAGGGGACCTCAAGCTTTAGAGGACCCTGCTTATCATTGGCTCAAAAATAGTTTGGTTGAAAGTTAGGGTGAGAGAGGAAATTCTCAATCTCAAGACTGGACTTAGTCCACTTTGTGTCTCCCCTCAAGGAGATAGGGGCTATTTTCCCTCTTTCACAGGTAAGGAAACAGGATAAGTAATTTGTCCATGGTCACAATCTAGCAAATGATTAAGGCAAGATTATGAATTTAAGTTTTCCAGACTTGATGTCCACCTCTCCTTCCATCACTGTTTTGTTCTGAAATTTTTGTTTGAAATTTTTGAAGCATTAAATTTGAAACATGCTTTTTAGTTCCCTGTTGCTTCATTGGGAGTGATTAGAAGTAGGGGGCATCTGTAACAAGACAGATTTCAGTTCAATGTAAGGAGCTACTGAGATGTAGGTGAGCTTGGTTCAGAGGGGCCCCTGACCCATGCTAGCTGTGAGATCATAGACAAATAATGTAAGCTCTCAATGTCCATAACTAAAACTATAAGAAATTTACTGGAGACCCACAGCCTTCATTCTGACCTTGGGTAACTATTGAGACTTGAGACTTAAGCATCCCGCATTTTGTTTGAGGGCAATACAAATTGGCTGACTGATAATTGTCTGATTTGTCAGGATCCCATCTTGGAGGGAGACATATTGACATTTGACCAGTCAGAGAGGAAATCTTATCATTGAATACCAGCATAATAAATTCTTTTTGGGAGGTCCTTGGAAATCAGATTGCTAGTTTGCCTGTTTGGGTTAATGCTTGTGTTGTCTAATAGATTATATCAACTAATATTTGTGTGTAATTTGGTGTTTCCATTATTCTAGTTAGCATAAGTAAAAGTGACTTAGTTTTGCACCTATACTGTAGGTACAAAATTCTCAAGAAAAATGTTGGTGGGAGAGAACTTACAGTCAGAAGGACCAGGAAAGAGATGGCACTTCAGTTGAATCTGAAGGGAGAAGGAGGTTTCTGATGGACTTCAAATGAAGAGGGAGTCCATTCTGGGCTTCAGAGACAAAGCATACAGATACACAGAGGCAGATTTCAAATAGCATTTGGAGAATAGCCCTTAGGCCTATCTATATGGAATATAATTGCATGGAGCAAACAAAATACAACAACAATATACAATTTTAAATAAAGTATGGAATGAAATAACTCCATCAAAAAAGCCAGATGAAAAGTGTAAAAAATCTTTGTGAGGCAATAAGACATAGTAAATAGAGAGTTAGCTTTGGAACTAGGTAGCCTTGAGTTTTGAATACTGCCTCTGTGGAATCCTGGTGAATCAAAACCTCTCTGTGGTTTTGTTCTAGGGTAACTCTTTGTCTATAAATTGCAGAAAAGATGCAGACCTGCATGGATAGAGTGAATTTTCTCATCTTGAAACTCTCTATACTCTATACCAATGAAATCCCAGGTAACTTGGACTATAATATTAATCCAAATATAGACAGTTATTAGTTCAGGGCTTTAAATCATGATATTTCTTATGAAAAGGGAAGTGTTATAAATTAATCATTCTACATTGTTATTGATAAATCACATGGACCCATGAATTTTGTCTTTCCTTCTCCTCCACCCACCTACAAAACATATTTGTCTGCCCCATTGCCCATACCCTTATTAGTTGTTGGAACTGTCTCCTTCATTAGACTATGAGCTACTTGAAGACAAGGACTTCATCTCCAGGGCTTAGCATAGTATGTGGCACATAGTAAAATCTTAATAAGTGTTTGTTGATGATTGTGATAAGTCTTTGCATGTAAATGCTTTTTGGCAGGTGCCATATTTCTCTTTTTTTGTAAGTATACATCATATACAATGTAAAAAAGAAAACAAAATTCTCTTTTATTTCAAGTTAGTAGGATGTTTTAAATAAAAATCTATTCCTTGTTTTTGTTTTTGTTTTTTTTAAATAGTTATATTTAATGGATAGTATCCTGTTTATATCTAAGTATTTTAGATGTGTTTTTGTATGAGAGTGACAAACAGTAAGAAGGCCAGACTGGTTGGACGATTAAGTACTAAAAGGGGAATAATGTATGGTAATAAGGCTGGAATTATAGATTGGGGTTCAGTTGGGAATGCTAAACAAAGGAGTTTGTTTCATTCTACAAGCAATAGGAAACCACTGAAATTTTAGGGAATCTTTATTTAATACGGTGATATAGTCAAACTTGAACTGTAGGGAAATCATTTTGGGAGCTGTGTGGATCATGGATTAAAGTGGAGTGAGATTAGAGACAGACAAATAACACAATATAAATTATACTCAATAAGAGGCTTTTGAAGCAAAAAAATTTGAAAACAATAACTTAATCCTAAAGAATAAATAATAGAAACAACAAATAAATTAAGTAATTGTTATTAAAGGCAATAACATTAATAATTTAATTAAAGATAACAAGAAGACAATGTCCCAAAACTTGGAGGATGCTTCCATAATAGTACTTAGGAGAAAATTACCAACTATAAAGACGTTCTTTAATAAATGAGACAAAGAACAGACCAACAAATTGGTTATGAAACTAAAAAAAAAAAAAAACAAAACCTAAAAAACCCAGAAGATTTAAATCCCCCTCAGTTTAACAGTGATCCATGAGGCTGAACTAATTACATAAAGAAATCATAAGATCTAAAGCTGGAAAACCCCTCAAGAAGTCACTTAGTCCAATTTTCTCAATTTAAAATTAAAGAAACTGAGAAACAATGAAGTTAAGTGAATTGTCTTCACATAGATAATAAGTGACAGATTCCAGATAAGAATTTATTTCTTATTAAATCTCATTCAGGGTCCTTTCTATTGTTATGTCACAGTTCTCTTTTATTGTCCTGACTCAGTTTCCCTAATTATCCTGACCCAGTTCTGCCTGGGTTTTTCTAATTGTTCTGCCTCAGTTTATAATTGTTCTGCTCGGTCCTATAAAATTACCCCTCCCTCTTTATGAGAATATTTGATAAGGATAAAAGATCTTATGTTTTCGAACATCAGAATGCCTCTCCCCATCCCAAGCTATCAGAATATCAGATAATGTCTTATCAAGATGCCTCTCCCCATGTCCAGGGTGCCTCCCCCTATTATGGCATCCCCCCCCCAGTGGCTCACCCACCCTGTCAGAGTCCCATTCCTGCTCTCAGTACCTTCTGAGCCACGTGTATATAGGTCACTGAGAACTCACATTATTTGTTGGATTCTTGGAGATGATAGTTTCATTCAGCCCTGGGACCAAAACATGGATCCATTTGATCCCAGTAAATCTCTCCCTTTTAAATAAATTATTAAATACTCTCTAATTTCTATCTTGTCTCAGTTTCTCCGGCATTACACAATGATACCCTCCACTTTCACATTAGCACTGAAAATGACTTTTGAGATGATTTAATCTAAGGATCTCAAACACTGAAGGTAGGTCACTCAGTCAATAAACATTTATTAAGCACCTATTATATACTAGACTTTGTATTGAGCACTAGGAATACAAAAAAAGGTGCAAATTAATTTCTGCTTTCAAGGAGCTCCTGGTCTAATGGAGATACAACATGCAAACAATTATGTACACCCAAAGTATATACAGGATGAATTAGAGATAATCAACACTGGGAGGCAAATGAATTAAGGGAGATTGGAAAGATTTCCTATAGAAGGTGAGATTTTAGCTAGCACTTGAAGGATGGCAGGAAGCCAGAGAATTCTGGGGATAGAAATACACACTTTGCTGAGACACATAATGTCTTTCACTTTAGCAAACATTTGTTCAGTGAAACAACAAATAAGCCCCTTGTAAGGATTTAAGGGTGCTTTTTAGAAACCCTGATCATCTTCCATATAGTGACTAAGTTGTTGATGATCCTCTGCTCATCTGGATGGAAGGTTGTGTGATCCAGGGTCATTTGGGGAGAACGTCAATTTCTCTTTGGTTGTCAAACAAGTTCTACCTCTATCCCAAGAATTCTTATTCTAAGGTCCATAGCTAAGGTGTGGTGCCCAAGGGCCTATAGCTATAAGTAGTATAGGATTTGAATCCAGATCCTTTGACTCTGAAACTAGCTATTGTTCTATATCTTTCCTCCCCTTTTCAGCTAAACACCTTGAAAAAGGCATCTATAGTCAGTGCCTTCATTTTTCTCTTCTCAATATCTTTCAAACCCTTTATAATGCAGCTTCCAACCCCATCTTCACCTGAAACTTTTCTCCAAAGCCAGTTGCCATGATCATAGTTTTTTTTTTTTTAATGTTAAGTTTCAAGTCAGCTTTTGCCCTCTCCTCTTTCACTCTCCTAAAGAGAGAAATCTTCTTAATTCCTCTTTATTTATTTATTTTTTTTGCCTCAAAGCTTCACGAAGACTCCACAAAAGGCAAAAAGAACTCCCAGTGTTAGAATTTGCTAGGTTTCCTTTCACCACATGTGTTACCTACATATTTGCCTCACTGACTTTGTGTTTTAAATTTGATCCTAAGCTCCCTTAGGATCTTGTATATACAGGTGAAGAGTGAGCCCTTGGCATGGAAGTGTACCATTTGTCATTTTAGTTAATGTCCTTTTTTGGGGGGGAAAACACACCAATTAGTATGGCTGATAATCAACAACAAACATAATGGCAGGCAAGAAGACTATTGGAAATCTAACTCCTCAGTATTAATCCTACAGCTTTGAGGGTAATAATGAGTTATAGTCAACCAATCCTTTGGGGAATTCCACATGAGTTCTAGTGAGAGGAACCTTGGAAAGTGACTCTGGGAAAATTGTTGCAATATGAATGTTGAACTTACTTCCCATTGAATAAATAATTAACGTTCATGAACAAACAATAAGGATGCATGCACTGTGAACAACCATTAGAAAAAATTCATCCTCACTAATAATTAGATGAATAGAAGTTATGAACCTTTGAAATACTATTTCACACTTATTTAATTGGGAAAAGATAAACATTATAAAAAAATCCTTAATTTAGTTGGGCCTCTGGGAAAAGGGATATACTTACACATTATTAGTAGAACTGCAAACAAATGGACTTTTTTCCCAGGGTAAAGAAGCAATACAAAGGGCATCAATGTAATCATCACCTGGTAAGTTTTATAACAAAGAAAAAAAGAACTGTGAAAATACTCATAACAATATAATTTTTAATTATTAAAAACTAATGTGTAACAGTTGACTAGAAGATGAATGTGACATACCAATGCAATGAAATACTACAGTGCTTTCAAAAATGAAGTCTGTGGGAGACTACAAAGAAATTTAGAAGCATTTATGTGAAATAATTAAAAGTGAAACAAGGAGGACTATAAAAAGGTATATGCACTGACTCTATACTGTACAATGGTTCAGTTTATAAAAGAAAAATATATATATACCCAAATATAAACATAAATATTAGAGAAAAAACAGGGATATGGCTGGTGTATAACTGTTGCTTGTATATAGTTTCTCAACATTCATATTCCTATAACTTGTTTAGGTCTATAGTTTACTCTTGTTTCCCTCAGAAACCACACCACAGAAACCCTGACACAACCAGGCAGAAGTGAGAGGAACCAGCATTTATCAAGCACTTATGATTTGCCAGATATTCTAAGAATTCTACACATGTCCCCTCTTTTGATCCTCACAACAATCCAGGGAGCTAAGCATCATTATTATACTCATTTTATGGATGAGGAAACAGGTTAAGTGCTTTTAAGGTCACTTAGTAAGTTTCTAGGACTGAATTTGAACTCAGATTTTCCTGATTCCAGGTCTAATGCACTAAGTACTTCATCACTTAGTTGTTTCTTTAGAGCCATCTTATATTGGGTAAGTCATTAAACCTTTTTTTGTCTGCATTTCCTCTTTTGTAAAATGAGAAATTTGGAATAAATGACTTCTAGGGTCACTTTCAACTCTATGCTCTTATTATTTAGAAAAATATTGTCAAACTTATATAAAAATAAAATACACTGCTAAACTGTACAGAAGGAACCTTGTGAGCTGCTTATTGACCATATACTAATGTTATCAGTCTGATTATATTTTTATTTATTTTGTTAAAATTTCCCAATTATATTTTAATCTGGTTCAGTCCATAACTGGGCATATTGTGAGCAGTATAGGACTTAAGGTTGTGTGTTCAGCACCTTTGGTTTAGAAGACAGGTGGGTCTCATTGAAAAGAGATATAGTTTCCATGTGCACAGACTGGCTGACAGTCTGTACTCTGTCGACTTACAACCACTACAGCAACACCTTGAGCTGCAGAAGGTGATGATATTGTATCGTGTATTGTTGAAGAGAGTGATCTCACTGTCTAAAGCTCATGAGCTAGCATATTCTTCCATTTGTTCTCAATCCATCCTTTCACCTGAGCTGGATTTAAATTTCCTCACCATCTTTTATTCCAAAGTAAATGGTTTAATATCCAGTTTTCACACAGACTTATCAAGATATTTCTTAGCAAATACTGATATAGTAGGTTGCCTTACCTCTTTGAAAGTGATCTCTGTCTTTGTCTTTGTTTCAAAGTCTCAGTCAATCTTTTTCTCTCTCTCTTCCTCTTCTTCTAATTTGCACTCATGGTAGCAAGTAAATCAGGGGTTTTACAAAGAGATAGGCAACTGCTAAAATAAATTCTTTCATGGTTGTAGGGCTACTCTTGGTAAGTGATTACATTTTTATTATGCAGCCAGCTAAAAATGGGAATTCTAAATTAAACATTTCCTAAAAAGTAGGCAAAACAAGAATGATTATAAAAAGAAATTCCACCCTCAATCCATGGCACTATCAACACACCCAATGTGTTGCTAAGGAAGAATGCGTATAAAGCACCATGGGAGTGATGAACATGATGAACATGTGTCCAGGGTATCCTCATACCTCTGTGAGGGTTTTTATGTCTTTTTTTTATTTATTCGTTCATTCATTTGTTTTATTTATGAATTTGCACAAAGTTTCACTGATAGGTATTGGATAGATGCCTCAGCTGATTGTTTCATGGTTAAACTCTTAACTGATAAGTTGGGTTGTTATTCTGCTAGGTTAAGCTGTTCCACTCTGATGGGCCAAGCTCTCCTTTTGCTACCAAGGTAAGGTATAGATTCTTTCTTTCAGAAAGAAAAAAGTCCCTTTGTTTGGGATTTGTAGTGCTTATCTAATTCTGCTCCTTCTTGAAGAGTTTCCTCATTTCAGGCAGCTGCTGAGAGAAAGAGGAAAGGGGAAGGAGGGAGGGAGGGAAGGAGAGAGAGAGAGAGAGAGAGAGAGAGAGAGAGAGACAGAGAAACAGAGATAGAAAAAAAAAGAGTAGGGAGGGAGGGAGAAGGAAAAGGAAAGGGAGAGGAAGGGAGTGAGAGGAAAAGGAGGGAGATAAAAACAGAAAGAAAAGACAAACAGAAACACATGTAGTGGGGACAGAAGGAGGGAGGGAGACATACACACAGAAACACACAGTAATACATATACACATAGAGAGTTAGCGACAGAGAGAGAGAGAGATAGAGAGACAGAGAGAGACAGACATATATAGAGAAAGGGGGACAGGGAAAGGGGAGGGGAAGGAGGGAGGCACAGAAAGAAGAGAGGAGGTGGGGACAGAGACAGGAGTGACAGAGAGACAGAAAGAGACAGAGAGACTGACTCTCCTTTTCCTTTAGCATTCAGCTATCCCAGGCAGCAAGTGACAATTCAAACAATGGTGAAAGCTGTGTTTTTGTTTAAAACCAGACTCTATCCACTATGCTACCTAGCAGCCCTATAGTATTGTATACACAAGAGTAAATGGGTTCTTTGATTTGAGAATGGAATAAAATCCAAGCTCAATCAAAGAGAGAATAATCTAATCAGAGAAGTCCACTCAGCATTCTCTGGTGGTACAGGCACTGAAAAACCAGGAATGTTGAGGTAGCTAGAATTCCTTGCTTGTAGATCTGAAGACTCTTGTAAACTATTCAAGCCTTCTCTCTTACTATCTCTCTTTCAAATTTCATTTCTTAGATCTGTCTGTCTCTATCTGTGTGTGTGTGTCTGTGTGTCTGTGTGTCTGTCTGTCTCTCTCTCTCTCTCTCTCTCTCTCTCTCTCTCTTTCTCTCTCTCTCTCCTCTCTCCTTGAAATCTCTTCGTCAACCAGAAGTCACATCTCCTTCATGTACATAGTACACTGAACAAAGTGCTGTACTCTCAGAACTTTTCTTATCCAATCAGGAGACCTGTCTTGTATGTATATGCCATATAGTGCGATTGCACAGAGGTATCCTTCAGGAGACTATGAAAACATCTGTGGTAAAGGTGTTACATTTCAAAATGAAAATCTAAAAATTTCAAAATATATATTCTTGTATGAGACATTAGAAATGCAACACTCTCTGAATTTCTTAGTGCATTTTTTGTATGAATGTTTTCGAAAAAGGGAAGAGAACAAGAATTTATTAAGCACCTACTAATCACCAGACAGTGCTGAGCACTTTACAAATTATTATCTCATTAAGGACCCTAGGAATTAAGTGTTCATTTTACATTTGAGGAAACTGAAATCAACAGTGGTCAGTAGTTTACTCAGGGTCATATAGCTGTATGTAATAAGTATATGAAACAAGATTTGAACTCACCTCATCGTGAATCCAAATCCAGCATATCCTTCTGAATCTTGATCAGCTAGTTTTTCAGACACACACACACACACACACACACACACACACACACAGAGAGAAATGCAAAGGACATTAATTTATAAAGCACCTGTTTTGGAGCTGGTCCCTTAATCCCAATTTTATGGCAGATCGATTCTCTGTGCAAAACTTTTACTTATCCTCTCAGAATCTGAGGATATCTCTCAAGGAAAGTAGGTGTTTCCCGTTAATGCTATAGCTTACGAGCCCCCACTAGTGTGTTTTATGCTATGAATTGATATCACCTGATAGACTTAATTAGCCTTTAGAAAGGGGTATTTAATAGGGTTGTATAGTAAGAACAGTTGGTAGAAAACATTTCCTCGCCTCCAGAAAAGCCTATGACATATTCCCCTGACCTCTTTGAATTTTCATGGAAAGTGGGTTCAAGCTTAGGGAGTACATGTGGCCAAAGGGTTACCTCAAGGCTCATGGAAATCCATTTTTGTGCAGTCAGGATGTTCACCTTACTTCACCTTACATATTGTGCAGCTTGTCTTTTGGCAATATGTATTGAGCCTGCCTTTGGCTTTTGATATAGACACTACCATCCGAAGATCTGGGAATGCTAACAAAGATGGGGATGAAAAAATAAATCTTCCAGACCTTCAAAGTTCATGAGCTCTTTCTCTGCTTCAGGGATAAAGGGAAACTTAGACTAAGGTAGAGGCTAGGGACTTTGTTCTTGCCAAATTGGCTCCTTCTCAGGGGCTTAGCTGGAATAACCTCTCTTTGCTAGGAACTTGAAATATCTTGGGTTCTAATCTAATTCCCATTGGCTATTTTTAAAAAAAATAGCTTGATAGGGGCATTATCAAATTTACTCAACCAATCTGAACATTGTATTCCTAGAATATCATTCTAGTTTGTTATGGAATTTAAAAAACTTTTAGTTTAAAAATGAGATGCATTGATTATTCTAACCTGGTTAAAGTATCAAATCATAGAATTTGTATCACTTTTGGTGGAGTATAAGTAATTTTATTGATTTGACATTTATGATATCATGATAGAAAGCACTCCTTGTGAGCTGAATTGACTTAGAGAACCACATATCAACATTATCTGTTGTACTGTATTGTTATTTATTTTGTAGAATACTTCCCATTACATTTTAATCTGGTTCTCCCTCAGGAGTTTTTCTGTGCTTGAGGGTCTTAAGCTTGACACTATTAGTCTTCATTCTTACACTTAAAATAGAAGTGCAACATAGATGATAAGAAAATTATAATGAATAGCAAACATTGCCTTTTCCTAACTTCATCCTATCAACCTCCAAGAACAAAATATTGAGTTCATATTGTTTGTGTTGAAAATTCAGTAAAAAGCTCCATCTTGGGAAGCATGAAAAGGTGAATTAGTGATTTGCTCATTAGATGAACTTACAGTGTTTGAGGCCTCGCTGTCTCTTATTCAGGAATACGTTGGTAAATGTTTAACATCCAGCCCTCTGGGAAAAAAAATAAATGTAAGATATACTTATAAATTTAATTTGTGTCATTAAAATTTTTCTCCCCCACTTTCTTAAGTCCAGACAATAAGACAAATCAAACCCTGCTTTGCAATATTTGTTGATTCCCTGAGGTATGAATTTTTACACTGAAAATTTTACAACTAGCTCTCTGGTTCACAATTTAACCCTATAATCAATGATTCAGAATTCTGTAATTCTTACTTCCTGTCATAATCAATGGTGATTGAAGATACTTCACTGCCAGTCAGTATCACATCAATATGATTGGAGAGAGGTGGTAAGAGAAACAGATTCCAGTCCTGGTAGAAGATACAACCCAGGAATAACACCTGATTTTACAGCCACTTCTCCTCCTTCCTTCCTTCTCTTGTTCTAGTCTTCCTGTGCATTTTTCTCCCCAAACTGTGTCCCAGCTTTATGCTAGGTAACCCACAATACTTCTTTCTAATTAGATTACACCCTGAAGAACCCCACCTTATTCAGGTCACATAGGCTCATAGAGGATGAAGTACCTCTTCCAGGGAAATCCATCTTCAAGTATAAATCGCAATAAGTGCATTTTCCCCTTGATTTTGTTGTTTAAATGGCATGATTTATTTTTTAAAGTAAAACTATTAAAAGATTGTTCTATTTTTAATCTAGACTCGACCAAGTGAGTGGTCAAACCCTCCATCATCTATGGTGGGCCTCAAGGAACATAGGCAGGGTGCTCTATGCAAGTCTTTTGAAATTACAACTTTTCTGATCCATTTAGTCTAGTTTCCAGCCTCTGAACTAGGACACTAGGTAATCCCTCTCCTCGGGACAATTTTGAATGACAATAATCTCTCAAATCTAAGACCTCCTGCCTTTCTCTTGTCTGGACCAATTATTGACAAAAATGAATCAAGAGAAGGCCCTTGGACCTGACCCTATGACCTGGTTGCAATTTTCTCTAACTTGGCATTGTGGGTTTGTTGGAATCAATTGAAGTGTGCTTGGGCCTGGAGTGCTCAGGCTATTCCTCTGTCTATCCTGGGCCCCTCCCCTTAACCTCACCTCCCAGAGGCAGTGGAGTGTGGAGAGCTGAATAAAAGAGGAAAAAACCAACACTCTTTAGCTAATGGAATAAGGGTTTTATTTTTATTGAAGGATGGATTAGTGGAGATAGATTAATGGAGGATATCCTTTGCCAATAGGACTGACCATAAAAACCAGAAACTCCAGGGATTATCCTGCTAAAGTACATATTTTTAGGTACTAGATGTACATATGAGATTTTGGAAAATGTCATTTATCAAACTGAAGGTTCAATGTATTATTTTTTTCTTCATGTGCAGCTGCCTTGAGACAATACAGTTTGGGGAGATTTTGAGTTTGAATAAGGGTGGGGTCAAGGCAAAAGGAGAAGCTCTGAAGAGGGTAAGCAGATTTAAACTCTCAGATTTGCTTCATTAGAAATTATTTTACCACTGAATAGCTCCCGTGGCCCCAATCCATTTGTTCCCTCTGATAAATGGTGGGGAAGGTAGCTGCCTATTCTTAGACAAAATGTGGCCAACTTGACCAAGAATAGGAACTAAATTTCACTAAGGGCATATACCAAAAGGATAAGTCATGGGCTTATAAAATTTAGACCTGGAAGCTACCTCAGAGGATATCTTTGCTAACTCTTTCTTTTTGTAAATGAAGACACTGAGCTTAAAGGAATTACATGATTTGCCTAAAATCAAATGGGTAATCCACAGAAGCCAAATTTGAACTTGTGTCTGTAAATGACTTCATATTTAATAGTCTGTATTGCCAATCACCACCACCACCTCACCCATTCATTCAGCTTTTATCAAGTTCCTTTTATGTTCAGGCATTGTTCAAAGCACTGGAATGAAAGAATGCCTTTAAGGAACTTACAACTGATGTTAGCAGTAAGAAGTACAATATATACTTGATAATTAAATAAAAAATAAAAGTACATAAAACATTTTTGTGGGTCAAAGGCAAGAGAAATCAGAAAGACCTCATATATTTTTAAATAGAGAGAGGAAGAGCCTAAGGAATAAAACATATTAGGTGTGGTTGACAGCTTTTGCAAAGACAGAGAAATAGGAAATGGAATATCTCATACAAGGAAAAGCAAGTAGGACAATTTGGCAGGAAGAGGGAGAATGTGATGAGGGACAACATGACATTAGTTGGGAAAGTTAAATTAGATTGAGTTTGTGTAGGACTTTAAATGCCAAGCAGAGGAGTTAAAATTTGATCCTAAAAGCAATACAGAACCACTGAAGCGTCTTGAGAAAAATGTTCTGGAGATATCAGTTTAGCAGCCCTGTGGACATTGTGTTAGAGAAAGGAAGAGACTGGAGATGAAGAGAACGGTTAGAAAGATATTATAATAGAATAGAGAGGAGATAATGGGACCTCAAAGAAAAAAGCATAAGAACGGTGAACAGTTTAAATGAAGGGAAAATGACACATGCAAGAGATGATGTGGGAACAAACATGCTGAGGATTATCAGTGAATTGGCTATGGGAAGTGAGAAAGGATAAAGAATCAAGGATAATACAAGTTGATAAAGCTGGATGACTGAAACTATTGTAATTTCCTTGACAGAAATAGAGAAGTTAGGAAAGATGGGTTTTTTGGGGTTTTTTGGGGGGTGGGGATTAGCAGGGCGGGAAATGGATTTTGTCATATATAAAGGGTATTTTATATTTTTAAAAATTATTTTATTTTCAGTTTATGAAATAAAACAAGCATTTATATAACAGAATTTAAAAAAAGATGATTGCACCTTTTTATGTGCAGGAAACTGCACATCTATTATATATAACTTACTATTCCTTTTAAATATATAATAAAATATCATGTAAATTTATTTTTTTTTCTTCCTTTTCCTTTACCATCCTAGAGATGGCTACCATTCAAAGAACTGGAAATTGCAGGGAGGCTGATCATTTGGGGAATGTCTGAACAAGTAATGCTCTATGATAATGATGGAATGTTATTATGCTATAATAAATGATGAGCTCGATGATTTTAGAAAAACATGGATAGACATATTGAGTTTGAGATGTTTATGGGAAATCTAGGTAGAAATGTCCAGGAGACAATTGGATGATGCAAAATTCAAGCTTTAGGGAGAAGTGAGGATTAGAGAAATAGAAATCATTAGTTATCTTCTGTTTTCATTCCTAATATTGAAAAACAGAATCATTTTCTGTTTAAAGGCTTTGAAGGGTCAAGCTTTTATGCTCCAAAGGGCATGATTCAACCTAATGACTACTCACATTTCTAAAGCACTTTCTTCACAACTATGTGATAGAGGTTTGGTGTTTTCTATTAGTTATTTGCTAGCTCCATTTCTTGGCAAATCACTTAATCTCTCTGTATCTCAGCTACCTCATCTGTAATAAGGCCTCTAAGATTTCAAAAATATTTGATCCTTTTGTTTTTCAACAATATTAATGATAATAGCTAGTATTTAAATGGAATTTGTAAATCGTTTTAAGAAAATTTAATTTAATTTAATCACATTTAATTCTCACCACCACTCTGGGAGATCGATGCTGTTTTTATTATTCCCATTTTACAGATGAGGAAATTGAGTCACAGAGAAAATAAATAGCTTACCCATTGTCACACAGCTAGTAAGCCCTTATTTAGAGCATATCTGAATGCTTATATATAACATCATGGCATTTCATTTCAACTTGGAGATGCAATTTAGAATATCAGAAAGAATGATGGATTTGGATTCAGAAGATTCAGGCTCTACTTCTGATTCTGTCAATTACTAATAGCAATGGGATTTCTCTTCCTTGAAAGCCTCAGTTTCCTAATCTGTAAATTGAATTGGGTAATTTCTAAAGGCTAGAAAGCTCTGTGGTTCTGTAGTTACTCATGAAGGGGAACATTTTCTTCCTTTCCATTTTTCTGAACCACCCCTCTCCTAACATTCTCTCCCTCTCCCCCATCTACCTTCTGTCTTTTAATGCCTTTGACTTTGACCTTTTAGCTTTGGGCCAGGCATTCCAGCTGGGCTGATGGGAAAGATGAATCCCTCAGGTTTGAAGGTTTGGAGTTGAACTGTACTAAGGACATGGATCATGTCAACAAAGCCTGGAATTTACCATAACAATAACTTCGCTGGACTTTCTCTGAATCTGGAGCAAATCAAGGTTTGAACCAAGACCGTTTCATGACACACACGTAATAGTTCTCCCCCTCCCCCATCTTCCCTCACCCCTATACCCCTTACTTCCCCAGCTCCTCCCCACCCCCACCCTTTAGCCACTCTGCTCTCCATCTGGCAAAGCTGGCCCCACCCACATGGGTGGTGAACAGAATTTCATGTTCCTGCACCAGACATGGGAACCCTCTCCATGGTCATGTGATTTGTCTAAAAAGTTTCAGTTGTCCCAAGGTGTGAGGTGAAATTTGAACAAGAACCTGTCAAGTAGTAGAAGCCTTGGCGTAGAGAATCTCAAGGTTAGCCCAACTGGGGTAAGCAGCAGGGGTTCGCCAAAGTCCAAGGAATTATTCCTTCAGGAACTGCCCACTCCAAGCACTTTAGTGAAAAATGATAGAAAGAGTTATTAACCTTCAAGACACTTAATTCCACTGTGCAAGTGAGCATCTGCCTTGGATCAAGCCAAGGAAGATTACATCGGCCCCACCACGGAGAAGTTGTGATAGTTTATATTCAAAACTAGACAAAGAAAATGTGTTTAACGAATCCCTAAAGTGTATTTATCTGCAGATGGGGTTGCAAAGGGGCGTTCTGTAATTCTTTGGCCTCCTCCTGATGGAGATGCCTTGGAAACGAATCACATGTCCTGTGGAAAATTGGGCTAGGTGGGGTCGAAGTCTGGAGCAATTTGAGAGTGAGATGATAAATGGAGAAACTGCAAATTTAATCATTTGACTTGAGAGAGAAACTTTGGTTATTAATCTGAACTATACAGGTTGGATACCTATTGTGGTATTAGGGGCCCAGTTCTCCGTTTTTAAAGCAGGACTTTGTGTGACCCCCACTTAAAATCTCCTGGGAATCCTAGAAGTTGGCTTGCTGGCTCCCCCAATGGGGTTTTTGTTGTTACTATCAAATTCCTAGTTCAAAGCTCCATTTACCCAGGTCTGTATTACAGAAAGGACTCCAGCTTTCCAATGTCTCCCTTCTTTGCAAAAGCAATAATTCTTTTAAATTTGTAGCATTTTTTTAAACTGATAGTAACTACAGGAAATACACAGGGGTTTAAAATAATAAACAAAGGGAAAAATCGCAGAGTGAAGAGAAATCTCCAGAGCTTTCCTTAGTCTTTCATGGAAATGAAAGAAAGGAGCTCAGCCAAGATCAGTGTTTCCAAAACTCTTCCAAAGAACCCTGAAGTTGCATAACAGCAGACATTAAAATAACCACTCAGGGGTTACAAAGAGCTGGACATGAATAAATACAATTCTCTGAGGTAGAAAATGTGTTTTGGATAGTGCAATGCATATGCATTATCTCCATTTTACAGATGGGTAAACTAAACAGAGAGATGATATGATTTTGCTCAAAATGATATAATTCCTAAAAGGTGACTTGGGGTTTGAACTCAGATTGAGTGTTGCTGTTGTTTGTTGTTATTGTTGTTGTTCTTCTTTTTCTTCTCCCTCGTTCTCCTTATCTTTCTTCCTTTCTTCTTCCTTTTTCTACTTCTTTTTCTTCTTTTAATTCTTTTTCTCCCTTCTGCTGCTTCTTATACTTCTTCCTTTTCTCTTTTTCCCTCTCTTTCTTTTACTTCCTTCTTCTTTTACTTCTCCTCCTCTTCTTCCTCTCCCTTCTCCTCCTTCTTCACTCTCTTTTCCTTCTTCTCCCCTCCTTCTCCTCCTCCTTTTTCTTCTTCTTTTTCTTCTCCCTCCTTCATAATAATAACATATAGGAAAATTACAGAATCGCATATACAAATCTCCATAAAATTTCCTCAGTTTCCAAAGTCTCAAAATTGTGGTGATGCCAAGAACAACAGGGAGTGATCCCAAGGACAATGGGGAGAGACTAAGGGGAGCCAGCTGTAGGATATTAATAACTCTATTTTAAAATAATTGTTTTACAAAGTGCTTTGACATGCATTATCTTACTTGATTCTCTTACTTGCTAGGTAATTTAGTGGTACAATAAGTACAATGTTGGGGCTGGAATCAAGAAGACCAGAATTCAAATCCTGTTCCATATAGTTATTACCCATATATCCCTGGTCAAGTCATTTAACCTGTCTGTCTACCTCAGTTTTCTCATGTGTAAAATGGAGATGATAATAGCACATATCTCACAGAATTGTTTTGAAGATCTCATTAGATAATATATGTAAACTGCTTTACAAACTGTAAAATGTTATATAAAAGTTAACTTTTACCCTCAAAAGCTCTTTGAGGGAGTTGCTTTTGTTAATCCCATTTTAGTTATATGTTATGGAAGCTAGGAGAAATATTAAAAGATCATATGAACAAAGCTGATCCTTTTAGACATGAGGAAATTGAGTCAGGTAAAATGGTACTCAGGATCACAGAGCTAGTAAGTATCTGAGCTAGAATTTGAACTCAGGTCTTCCTGAATCTAAACCAACACTCTATCCACAATGCCCTGCTAACTCCAAATCATGACTTGAATACAAGAGGTATAACCAAAAAAAATGTATGTTTAGAAAAAAGAGGTGAGTTGGACATGTGATGATAGCAAGTCATAACAGATGGCTAATGCAAGTGTTATTCTGATACAGATGTGGGTCTTAGTTCTCATCAGAGTTTTTGGTGCTAATTCCTCTAAGCTTTGTGGTATTGAATGTACCTGAACAGATTTTGTAAGAGAATTTTGAAACTAGTGATATTTATGATGTATGGATATATCCAAAAAGTTATTATATGAGGCAATTTTTTGGTATGAAAATAGGCCCAATTTTCTCTATTTTGCTCCAAGATCTTTCTTCTCCTCTTCATCTCAGGGGTATTCCAGCCCTTTGACTAGAATTTACAGGTTACATCAATGTAATTCAAGCCTTACTTGTTCAGCCCTCAAATTAGTTTGGGAAAAACGGGTCTAGAGCTCTCTTAGTTCCCCTCTATTGACTGACCACCTTTTTCTTGTATAGTTTCCCCTTGTAATCAGCTTTCTCTAATCCTATCTGGCTCCTAGCCGAGAAACACTTAGTTTCTGCAAGGGAGCATGCTACATTTTATGCTGTAATATAGTCAAAGAACAATTCTCTAATTACATCGTACTTTATGTCAAAAGACCTAACTTTGAGACCAACCTTTGGCCCCAGCTCTGTGATCTTGGTTAAATCATGAAACCTCAGGTACATGAACTCTTATTTCCCTTCCAATACTGATTTTTAATAACTCAACTACTTTCCTGGAGTAGTTTTAAAGATCAAATGAGATAAGGTATTTAATAAGAACTCTTGTTGTACAAAGTACAGCTTTCCTACATGACCAAATCCTTTAACTTGATTTGGGAATGATATATCCAGACAATCTACTGGGCTCGAGTGAACTAATAAATATATAAAGTACTTAAAAATTACTGTAGAAATAACTGATAATTACATATGATTTTATAGTTTACATCCCTCAGCTCTATAGATAAGGAAATTGATGTTTACATATTTTTAATATGTAACTTGCCCATGTTCATATAGCTAGGATTTAAAATTGAATTTGAACCCATGTCCTCTTGATTTCAAGCCCTGCATGCAAACCACAAGACCATAAGAGATTGTAATCTTGAAGTATTAAACAAATATCAATTATATTTATATTAGTCAAAAACTTATCACTCAGTCCTAGGAATGGGATCCCTTTTGTGAAAGAGGAACTTTTCAATCTATTCCCCTAAAGTTGATTTCTTCATTTTTTTTCTAGAAATCTAGCTTGGAAATCCCATAGTTCTCATCTATCATAATGATCATAATAGTTTACATAGAACTTTAATCTTTTCAAATGATTCACTTATAACAATGCTATAAAACAGGCAGCTTATATATTATCCCCATTTTACAAATATGGAAATAAGTTCAGAAAGTTCAGATGACTTGACCCAATTATATAAATAGAATGCAAACTGGAGCAAAATTTCAAACTTTACAGGTCATTTAATTTTTCTGTGCCTCAGTTTCCTCATCTATGAAATAAGGGAGCTAGACTAAATGACTTTTAAAGCCCCCTTCTAGCTCCTAATCACTGATCTTACAATCAGTGCTCATAGGTCTGATAGCCAGCTACATTTTTTTTTCTGATAACTTTGACTCATCCCTTATGTATTTCTTTTCTTTCCACTAAGGGAATACTATTTTTGAGAATACAAGTTCAAAAGATTGATGATTTCAATTATCTACTTTTGTGGACAGTTTTTGACTTAGCATGTCAGCCTTGTGATGGTAGGAGTTGTTTCATCTTTTGTATTTTGTATAAATTGAGACTCTTTTTCTTTGGAATGAGACCAATTCTCTTTTAGAATTGGTATTACTACCAATTGCATTCTGGACATTTTCATCTGTTACAGTGTCCCATGTATATCATGGTATCAACATATCTAAAACAGAACTCATTGTATTTCCCCCAAAAAATGAATCCCTGAATTCCAAATATCTCCATTTCTGTTGATGGCTCATTTATCCTTTCAGCCATTCAGTTTGGAAACTGAGATTCATCCTAGTCATTCCAGTCTAGTGCTGGGCACATGGAAGACACTTAATAAATGCTTGTTCATTGAATTCTGTGGCCAAAAAATGTTATCTTATGAAAGCCATCTGGAGATGAGATTTTACTCTAACTTTGTTGATCTTTGGATAATAGACACATTTCTTACCTAGATTGCAGTAGAACCTTTTTTTTTTTTTTTTTTTAAAACATGGTTGTTGTTAAATTGTTTTACACATTCAACTCTTTGTGACTTCATTTGGGGTTTTCTTAGGAAAGACATCAGAGTGGTTTAAGTAGTTTTTTAGTTGATTCTCTAGGTTTCTCTAAGTATACCATCATATCATTTGCAAATAGTGATAATTTGGTTTCCTCATTATCTACTCTAATTTCTTTAATCTCTTTTCTTCTCTTATTGCCAAAGCTAACATTTCTAATACAATATTGAATAGTAATGGTGATAGTGGGCAACCTTGTTTCACTCCTTATCTTATTGGTAATGGCTCTAGTTTGTTCCCATTACATATAATACTTGCTGATGGTTTTAAATAGATGCTACTGATCATTTTAAGGAAAAGTCCATTATTCCCATATTCTCTAGTGTTTTTAACAGGAATGGGTGCTTTTTCTGCCTCTATTGAGATAATCATATGATTTTTTTTAATTTGGTTATTGATATACTCAATTATGCTAATAGTTTTCCTAATATTGAACCAACCCTGCATTCTTTATATAAATCTTAGTTTGTCATAGTGTATTATCCTGGAGATGACTTTCTGTCATCTCATCGCTAATATTTTATTTAAAATTTTTGCATCAATTTTCATTAGGGAAATAAATCTATAATTTTCTTTCTCTGTTTTCAGCCTGCCTGGTTTAGCTATTGGCACCATATCTGTGGCATAAAAGGAATTTTGTAGGACTTTCTTTCCCTATTTTTCCAAATAGTTTATATAGTATTGAAATTAATTGTTCTTTAAATGTTTGATAGAATTCACATGTAAATCCATCTGGACCTGGAGATTTTTTCTTAGGGAGTTGATTAATAGCTTGTCCTATTTCTTTTTCTAAAATGGGACCATTTAAATACTTTATTTATTTATATGTTAACCTAGGCAATCTATATTTTTGTAGCTATTTCTCCATTTCATTTAGATTATCATATTTATTGCCACATAGTTGGGCAAAATAACCCCTAATTATTGCTCTAACTTTCTCTTCATTGGTGGAAAGTTCTCCCTTTTCATTTTTGAGACTAACAATTTGATTTTCTTCTTTCCTTTTTCTAATAAAATTAACTAAAACTTTACCTATTTTGTTGTTTTTTTTCATAAAACCAACTCTTAGTTTTATTTATTAATTTAATAGTTTTCTTATTTTCAATTTTATTAATCTCCCCTTTTGTTTTCAGAATTTCAAATTTGATATTTAATTGAGGATTTTTAATTTGTTCTTTTTCTAGTTTTTTTTTTTTTTTAGTTTTAAGTCCACCTCATTGATCTTCTCTTTCTCTATTTTATGCAAATAAGCATCTAGAGATATAAAATTTCTCCTTATTACTGCTTTGGCTGCATCCCACAAATTTTGGTTTGTTGTCTCATTATTGTCATTCTCTTGTTGTTGATTGTGTCTATGATTTGTTATTTCACCCATTCATTCTTTAGGATTAGATTATTTAATTTCCAATTAATTTTTGGTCTATTTTCTCCTGGCCTTATGTTGCATGTGATTTTTATTGCATCGTGATCTGAAAAAAATGCATTTACTATTTCTGCCTTTCTAGCTACCTCTATCATACTTAATTTTTCTAACATTCTACAATCCTTTAAAGTGGAAGTTGCTAGGTCCTGGGTAATCCTAATTGTGACTCTTCGGTATTTAAATTGTTTCATTTTGGCTGCCTTGCAATGTCTTTTCCTTGGTTTTAATTTTGGGGTCTCTTTCAGGAGGTGATCAGTGAATTCCTTTGATGGTTATTTTTACCTTCTGATTCTAAGATATCAGGGCAGTTTCTGACAATGCCAAACTCCTAAGCAAAACTCCCCATTGGCTTCTTTTTCCTCCAGAATAAAAAAACACACCACATTTTCAGCTTAGCAAAACCCTTCACAGTCTCATGCCCATTTATTTTTTCAATTTATTTAATATTATTCTTCTTTTTACATTCTCCACACTGGTCAATTTGGCCTTAAAATGACTATCCATTTTCTATGAATGACAGTCCCTTTCTCACTTCTGTGCCTTTTCAAAGGTATTCTCATTTCACTTCTATCTATTAAAATCCATAGCTTCCTTGAAATCCCAGCCCATATATTATCTTATTCATAAGAATTTTTTTTACCTTCAGTAGTTAGTACTCTACCTTTTTTCATTAAAGCTTTTTATTTTCAAAATATATGCATGGATAATTTTTCAGCATTGACTTTTGCAATTTTTCCCTCCTTCCTTCCCCTTCCTCTTGATGACAGATACTCCAATATATGTTAAACATGTTAAAATATATGTTAAGTCCAATATATGTATACAAACTTGAACAATTGTTCATCTTGTTGTACAAGAAAAATCAGATCAAAAAGGGAAAAAATGAGAAAGAAAACAAAATGCAAGCAAACAACAACAAAAAGAGTGAAAATACTGTGTTGTGATTCACACTCTGTTCCCACAGTCTTCTCTCTGGGTGTAGATGGCTCTCTTTGTCATAGATTATTGTAACTGGCCTCAGTCGTCTCATTGTTGGAGAAAGTCACGTCCATCAGAATTGATCATTGTATAATCTTCTTGTTGCTGTGTATAATAATCTCCTGGTTCTGCTCATTTCACTTAGCATCAGTTCATGTAAGTCTCTCCAGGCCTCTCTAAAATCATCCTGCTGATCATTTCTTATAGAACAATAATATTCCACAACATTAATACGCCATAACTTATTCAGCCATTCTCCAACTCAGTTTCCAGTTTCTTGTCACTACAAAAAGGGCTGCCACAAACATTTTTGCACATATGAGTCCTTTTCCCTTTTTTATGATCTCTTTGGGATACAGGCTCAGCAAAATCACTGCTGGATCAAAGGGCATTCACAGTTCAATAACTTTTTTGAGCATGGTTCTAAATTACTTTCCATAATGGCTGGACCTGTTCACAATTCCATCAACAATATTTATTGTTTTCCCACATCCCCTCCAAGATTCATCATCTTTTCCTGTCATCTTAGCCAATCTGAGAGGTGTGTAGTAATATCTCAGGGTTGTCTTAATTTGCATTTCTTTCATCAATAGTGATTTAGAGCACCTTTTCATATGACTTGAAATGGTTTTAATTTCTTCATCTGAGCATTGTCTGTTCATATGCCTTGACCATTTATCATTTGGCTTGAATTCTTATAGATTTGAGTCAATTATATATTTTAGAAATGATTCTCTAGCTTTTGAGGAATGAGACATAATTGTGTGACATTTTAAAAGCTTGAGATACTTAATTTCTGGATTATTAATCACTTTTTGTTAATAATGCTAACATTTTATTAACAAAAAGAATGGTCATTTGACCATCTGTTTTGGACCAAAGACTCCTCATAATGGTGGGCTCACAGCCCTTGGAAAAGTCAGTGTCCCTGAGGATGGCAATCAACTATAATTGATTAATAATTAATAAGAGAGTGAATATTTTAATGAGACGACCTAATCTAATGAAGAACTAAGAGATGCATCTTTATTTCCAAATTCTGCTTTAGGAAATTTAGACAAACGATCTATATCTCTCACTCAAGTCTAAATAGAACACAATGGGCCAGGAATTTTACCTTAGATGAAATTATTTAAAGATTGGGTGTACCCAGTCTTAATACCTAGGTACTAACAGTACCTAGATTGAGGAGGATGTTAATCCTATTCTTAAGATGCTGAAACTTGACATAAGAACTTGAGACGGAAACTCTGAATAGCTCCAATTCATTGGTTATTAATAATAATTTCTCTTATTTGATTTAACAACCCAGTTTCCTATATACTTGAGAATGTAAATCACTTGGGGAAGAATTCCTTATTTTATAGGAACTCTTAGAAAAACTGGGAAGTTGTTTGGCAGAAATTAGATTCAGACCAGCATGTTATATTAAACAGTACACTAAATTTAAAATAGAAACATAACATGAATATTACATACCATACCATTAAAAAATTGGAATAGAACCAGATGAGGTACCATGTAAAATTATGGTTAAGTGGAAGATTCTTAGTCACAAGTTAGAAATAATTACAAAACATAAAATGGATCATTTCAGTTATATGAAATTATAATGCATTTGAACTAAAAAATTAATGCAATTAGGATATGTTGAAGAAAATAAACTGTTATTCAGCATTATATTTATTGATCTTAGAATCAGAGTTGAAAGTGAAAAAATTCCCACTATAATATATCCAACAACACCATTTAAAAACTCCAAAGAGTAGGAATTTACCATCTCTAAAGTAAGCCCATTCCATTTGTAGAATGCTTTAATTGTCTGGAAGTTTGTTTTGTTATCCAAACTAAATGAATCTCTTTGCAACTTCTGTCCATAGTCCCTGGTTCTTTCTTTTGGGGCAAAATAGAGAAAGCTTAATCTCTCTTCCCTGACAATCCTTCAAATATGTGATGATAATTATCATTCTTTGCCTCCATCTTTGGGGATGATTTTTTCTTTTCTTGGTCAAATATATTGAAGTCCTTCAATCTATAAACTCAGTTTTTCCTTTCTGGTTAGGATCCTCTAAAACATAAAATCCTTCTTAAACTGTGGTGCCCAGAACTGAACATCAGTCTCCAGATGGGTTCTGATGAAGACAGAGTTCAGTGAGATTATTTCCTCTATATTCCTAGAAACTATGATCCTCTTAGGCAAAATTGCAATGATTTTTCTTTGGAAGCTTGTCATACTGTTGACTTATATTGAGCTTGCAGTTCACTAAAACCTCCAAATCTTTTCCAGAACAATTCCTGATTGCTCCCTCCCATCTTATCCTAACGAAGCTGATTTTGGTACCAAAATATAAGATGATATTTATCTCTATTGATGGGACAGCTAGATGGTATAGTAAGTAAAGTAATGGATCTTGTGTCAGGAAAATAGGTTCAGATCCAACCTCAGACATTTACTAGCTTTGTGAGCATAAGCAAATCACTTTACCTCTCATCCTTAGTTGTAGGCTGATTTTTGCGGTAGCATTTTACTTCATGTGTTCCTACTTATTTTTCTCTCAATCCCTTGAAATCTTCTTTCCCCAAATTTGGGATTCTTGAAAAACTGACTATGCCAAAATTACTTCTCTTTTTCTATCACATTCTCTAAGATGGAGTGATAATTCCCCCCTAGGGTTCCCATAATGTCTTCCCTAGCAACTAGTTCCTTTCTGTTATGGAGAATCAGATCCAGGATAAAATGTCCCCTTGTGACTTTTTCTGACTTTTTTTAAGGATGAAATTATCACTAAAGCAACTTGAGAAATTATTAGCCACTCTGTTTTTTGGCAGGAGAGACCTCTAACAAAAGGCTGTATTAATAAAGTCCCTCATCACTATTATATCATACTTTTGTATATCATGAAAGGCTTATAATGTGTTTCACAAATTTCACATTTATTTCTTCTTTATTTCCAAGGGTTTTGTAACATAGTCCATTGACAAAATCTCAAATATTTCTCCCTCCTTTGATCTTTATCCAAATACTCTCTGTTTCCTTTCTTTGGAGCTTGGATTCTCTCATATGATCATATACAGTGCAGCAGCATCCTGTTTGCTTATCCTTTTTCTTTTAAAAATGGCATCAGATGGCAGCTAGAGGAAGCTATATACTCAGAGGATAGAGTGCCAGATCTAGAGTCAGGAAGATTCATCTTTTTGAGTTCAAATCCAGTCTTAGAGCCATAATGTAATCTTTGTAATCTTGGGCAAATCACTTAATTTCTCTCTGCCTTAATTCATTGGAGGAGAAAATTGCAAAAGATTCCCTTTACTAAAACAAAACAAAACAAAACAAACAAATAAACAAAAAAACAGGCAGTTAGATGGTGTAGCGAATAGAACACTGGCTCTAGAATCAGAATACCCTAATGAAGTCCAATCCAGCTTCAGATACCTAACACTTCCTAACTGTGTGACCCTGGACAAGTCACTTAACCCCAATTGCCTCACCAAAAAAGCCAAACAAAAATACTGATACATGACCATGAAGAGTCAGATACAACTGAACAACAAGAACATGCCTCAGAGTCTTGATCTGATTTTATCCCACCAAATCTTAACAAAGTGCCTGGCACATAGTGGGCACTTAATAAAATGTTTATCACATCGAACTTAATTGAACTGAAGTCTTGGTGATACCTAGGAAATCATATTCATTATTTAGCATTAGGGCTTTTAGTTCTTTGTTGCCTAAACTTTGGTTATTTGTGTATAAGTATTTGAATTCCGTTAGGTGGTGGAATTTATAAAACACAAAGCCTGGCATCAGAAAGACCTAAGTTCAAATCTGGCCTCAAATACTTATTAGCTATGTGATCCTGAGTAAGTCACTTAACCCTGTTTGCCTTAGTTTCCTCATATATAAAATGAATTAGAGAAGGAAATGGCAAGCCGTTTCAGTATCTCTGCCAAGAAAATTCCAAAAGGGGTTACAAAGAGTTGGGCAGGATTTAAATAAACAACAAATCTGAGTACCTGTGTTTTGTTTCAGAGTGTTTTGGCTCATTTTACTTCTTTATGTCTGTTCTCTATAATATCTAATTGACTGGATATCCGTACATAGTCTTCTCTTTCCCCCATCCCTTTTAGTTTAAAGCTCTTTGATTATATTCACAAGACATGGGGGAGTATATTCTTATTGCCCTTCTTATTTAACTCTGGCCAGACATAGAGATATGTCACTGTCCCTATATGTTAATCCAAAAAAGGAAATCTAAATTCTATTCTCAAGCATCAGCTTTTTAGCTAGCTATTCACTTCTCAAATTAATTTATTTATCTTTCAACCTTCTCTTTCTATGAATACCAGTAAGATAAAAGCAACTTGTGCCACTTGGGTTTTCAATGTCTTACCTAAACCTTAAAAATTGTTGGCAACACTTTTTATGTTTCTTTTTGTTCTATTGTTTGTTCCCATATGAATCATAACATGTGGGTAGTGTCATCTGTTTTGATAAAGCTTTGGAAGTTCTCTGTTAGGTCCTGGATACATAACTTTGGCAAAAACAATAGACCTCTTTTTTTGTTAAGTCTACATATGACTGATAAAACCCTAAACAAGGAATTATCAATAGCTAACTATTAATCTTTTCCTCTTCCTTTCTCAATTAATGAATATTTCTCACTTGATGGCTTCTGTGTCTCTATTGTATAGGGTGTTCCAAAAATCTTAATGTACTCTTATTAAAGTCAAATAGAAGGATGTGGTAACAAAAAAAAATGGAGTTTTCTGGTAATTCTTGACAAATGTCACATTGTAAAATTTGTCATATTTTATTGTGATGTAAATGATTTATATTCTGACTTGTATGCTACTGCTGTGATCTATATGATCCCTTTATAGAGTATGTGTATTGACATAAACCTGTATAGATGTGGCTTAAAGAAAGACATGAATAGAGTCTCCCCTAGAGACTAAAGTCTCCTTCTTAGGGTCTAGGGACTCTCGATTGAGTCTCCTCTGCCAAACATTCTCCAAGGGAGACTAATTCTTTCTAGGAGAAGAGCAGTAGATTGGGGCATTTCACTCTCCTCAGAGAAAGGGGTACTGAGCTAGAATTATATTTATCTTCTCAAATATTATTAATCTAAGAGAAATTATTTAGTATCAAGGTGATCACTATCCATTAATGGGGAAAGAATGCTCCAAGCTATATATCCCAGGATTGACTCCCTTCCCACCAAATGCTAGTTTTGCAATGAATATGTATTGCAAATAAACCAATTTATCTAAACAGATAACAAACAGAAATCAGAGAATGTGTTCATGTGGATCATATATGTGATCTTATACTAGACAATACCTAGGATGAATGAACCTTCTCATTGGGAGTTTAATCTCAGATCAACCAAGAGAAATTTGATAAAGAGTCCTGGATCTCACCCAGGAGGAAATTCCTTTAAATCTAAAGAAAAAGAAAGTTAAACATGTAGGAAAAACATTTTGGAAAAGAAAAACATGTAGAGAATTGTAGAGGAAAAAAAATCTTCATTATCTCCTACTGGTTTTACATTAAAGTTACTATTTGGGAACAAATTGTTTAATGGACATACTTTTTTGTGATATTAATTCAAGTCAGTTTCCTATAATTCAGTGATTTAAAGTTATTCCAAATCAAAAGTATTAACAGTCTTTTTATGAGATAAACTAAGTTTCATTTCATCAAACGTAAGTATTACTGTCTTCTAACTTTTTTTGTGCTAGTATTTATATTTAGCTTTTTGTTGTTGTTGTTGTTGGTTTTAATTACCAAATGTTAAATTTAGAGGTCTGGTATGTTTCTATTTGAGACAGCTAGGTAATATAGTGGATAGAGTGCCAGTCTCGAGCTAGGAAGATTCATTTTCCTGAGGTCAAATCTGACTTCAGATGTTTACTAGCTGTATGACACCAGGAAAGTCATTTAACACTGTTTAATTCAGTGTCTTCATCTGTAAAATGAGCTGAAGAATTTATCTTTGCCAAGACAATGCCAAATGAGATCATGAAATGTTTGATGTGGCTGTACACCAACAACAAATTTCCATTTAAGTTTTATGTATTACTTAATTTCAATTTATTTGCAAACCTGAGACCCCAACATTTCATTTTTACAGATTAAAAGGAAAGCTATATAAGGGAAAAATATTTGCATCAACTAACTCTAAGAAGGGTCTGATGGCTAAGATACATGGAGAAATAACACAAATATATATAAAAAAAGCAGTATACCCCAACATAGCCAAGGGATAATTAAGAAGAGTTCTTTTAAAAATTACACACCAAAAAAATGGACACATGAATGCCTATAATAAATTATTAATAATCATAATAATATTAATAAAAATGCTGTAAGAAGAGTTTAGAAAAGCATGGGAAGATATATGAACTAATGCAGAATAAAGAAAGCAAAACCAGGAAAGTGATACACATAATGATTACAAAAATGTAAATAAAAAGAACAACAAAAACTAGAATATCATGACACATAAATTAGTTTTGCTAAACTGCTTTTTAAAAAATTCTTTGCTATTTAATGGCGAGTGAATGGGAGGCACTCTCTTTCCCCAAATATGTGCTAACTGGAACACATGCCATTGAATACCGAGACTATGACCTGGTCATTTCTAGGAAACCGTTTGCCTCAGTTCTGAAGGGCTTTTGATTTGGAATGTTGTAACAAACCCTGGATGGATCCACCCTTCACCATGATGGGTGAAGGATGTATCTAAGCTACAACTGAGAATTTTGGTCATTGAGCCATCTCAGTGCACTTTAAAGAGATTAACTGTTATTGCTTTATTATCTCTTCCCATTTGAGAGTGGGAGATAAGTTGTCTTTTCTCTAGCCCAACAGCATGGTAGCTGTGATCAAATAACAACTAAAACATGAATTGACTTAGGGAAATCTAAGACTGAATCTTAAAGTCCTAGCTGCCTCCTTTACTTTGATTTTTTTGAATAGGAGATTAGAATATCTAACCTGGAGTCAGGAAGACCAAACTTCAAATATGTCCTCACACTTAGCTATCTGTACTCAGAAAAGGTAGGGGTGACAGGAAAGGAAACAAGAATTTATTACTCATCTACTATGTAGCGGGTATTTATAAATATTACATTTGACTCTTGCAATAACTCTAAAGCAAGCAGGTTAAGCAATTTGCCTAAGATCACACAAGCCAGTAAATGTGTGAGGACTTTGAGATTCAGTCTTAGATTTGCATAAGCCATATTTTTATATTTTCCATTCCTAGTGTCTCTAGCAGGGTTCCTCAAACTTTTAAAATAGGGGGCCAGTTCACTGTCCCTCAGACTGTTGGAGGGCCGGACTATAGTAAAAAACAAAAACTTTGTTTTGTGGGCCTTTAAATAAAGAACCTTCATAGTCCTGGGTGAGGGGGATAACCGTCCTCAGTTGCCACATTTGGCCCGCAGGCCATAGTTTGAGGACCCCTGGCTCTATTGTATCCCTTCATTTCATCTGTAACCTCTTCCCTAAATAAATCTACCTTTTGCCAAAGAGAATGACCATTGTGAAATCTTTACATGACTAAACCCCAACTTTTAATGCCTACCATCATCTGGTTATCTATGTCATCCATGTCATTTTGATGGTCAAACCACAATATTTAGCACCATCCTCATGGAAATCTAGTCAAAATTTCATTAAGTATCCTAGAATCTTATAGGGTATGCTAAATGGAAAAGTGAGCTCAGTGATAGGAAAAAGCAAACTTGTCTCAAAAAGAAAATAGACAAGCTCAGGTTATCCTCAAGCATGTGTGGGTTTGTTAAAATCAGCTCCTCCTATCCATTACAAGCTCACCAAATATAATAATATAGCTAGCTCTAATTAGCTTGCATGATGAATTCCCCCACCGTGGCAGAATTATTTGAATTCATACTGTATACTTCCACTGGACTGTAATCAATGACCACATTTTATATAATTATAACTTTGAATAATACAAATTCAAATTTATACCAACTCTTCAGGGGATTTACTATTCACCCTAATGGGGATCTAATTATAAAAAATGCTGCTGCATTCATTGACCTTGGGGTGCCTGCCTTCTCTTTCATTGAAGAGTCCCTCTTAGCTCTGCAACTACATAAGATAGAATTTGTGTTTGGGAGAACCTGGATTCTAAAGTTCATGATCAGACTCTTTTCAGAAATCTGACTCTTTATACCCACAATGATGGAGATATATTACTTATATATAGATGATTAATAAATGCTTGTTCCCTTTCCCCTCACTTATACCTTTTTTGAGTACAGGTGACTGAGTGCCAATCCTTGGAAAATTATTTAAAGCTTAGGTTTGGTTTATGTTTAGATTGTCTCCTAAAAGGGAGAGGGGTTATAGAAAGTTACCCAGTTTGCAATGTAAATTAGGTATATTTATTTTTTCCAAGCAAAATAAATACTCAATACTAGAGACTGTGCATTAAGGAAAACTTAAATAAGCAGGAATAATCAATTATTTAAGATTACTAATATACTTTCTTGTGAGATTGATGTGTTAACTTTCAAAGTTTGAAACATTTGTGGGACTCTTAGACTGACATTTTATCTTCACCTTGGCTCTGCACTGTGCAAACAAATTTATATCTTATGATAAGCCAGAGGTTGGTTTTATACTTCTGTTAGTACACATCTAATTGAAGAAGTACTGGATGGTAACCAAGGGCCTTCATGAAGAGTAACAGACCCTCAGCTCTGGAACTCACAATGCTGTTTCCAAGGCTGGAAACAGCCATCTCAGCATGGCTGAGGAATTTAAGAAAAGAACTCAAATTAGAAGAGACAGCCAAAGCTTTGGGAATCTGATCTCAGTTTTGTCTAATCTAGCTCATGTGCTTATATCTGCCATGCTGATAAGGTAGCTAGAGAGTATTTCAAAGAGCTTTGACACACTTGGTGGAAAGAAGAAAGAACCTCAGAAGAAAGTCACTCCTTTTAAGGTCCACTGAGTGAGAGGCCCTTCCTGGCTTAATAACCAATCATCTCTGAAGCAGTTTAGAAGCACTTTCACCCCGTCTCTCCCTGTCAATGTTGAGACAATATCCCAAAATAACAAGTGCTTCTATGATGAACCACTTGTTTCTTCGGAAGTGGCACAGCAGCAGGCTCAGCATTTTGTGGGTTGTGTTTTACCAAAAAGAAGGGGTGGGGGGGAGGTGATGGAATAGGAGACACAGCAGGAGAGGAGGCAGCTAACATTCTCCCTTTTTCTCATTATTGTTTTAAAGGATAACTTCGGGGGCGGGACTGGAGGTGGTGATTTATTCAGAAATAAAGGGGACATAGGAACAAAAGGGATTGATCAGTTCAAAAATTTAACATTTCTTTGTATGTTTTTCTTTACCTGTTTATGTCCACATGGTTGACCTAAGAAGAATGCAAGCTCTTTGTTTCAAAAGGAGGGATTTTTTTTTTTTATTTGGTCCTTGTGTCCTTAGAGCTTAGCACATATTTTGCACATTGTAAGTACTTAATAAATGTTTGTGGAATTGCTCTTTTTCCCCCTTCACTGAACTGACTTTATAAATGTGAGCTCTACATGTGAACATAAATTTCCCTATCATGTTCTTAAAGTATTTTAAGTTTTGACCTCTTAGAGTTCATACAGATTAACCAGTAAATATCTCAAAGGGGGGAAAAAAGCCCCCAAATCTTCCTTTTTGTTATTCAGAGTGCCTAACATTTGGAGTACCAGAATTATGACCCAAGTTATGGGCTGCTTTTACTTCAGTATTTACTTCCAAGATTTCCTTTGGGAAAATGTATCTGTTTTATGAGTAGAGACCCTGTTTGCAGCACAAGATGGCACCGGAGGCTGTTAGAGGCCAGAAGTTGTGCCCAGAATAAAGCAAAGAGACACATTTGCCATATGCCCCATTCCTTTGATAGGCTAATGCATAGTATTTAAAAAATGTGCTGGAGGAGACAGGATGCAATTCACATTTTCTACAGTAATCCAGAAGGGGCCTTGCTTCATTAGGAAGAAAGTTCCCTTTTATTTTAATTTCTTTAAGTTCCTGACCATTAACAATTTGTACTGATTTGAGCTACAGATGAAGTCCATTATCTTTGGTGAGTTTGATTAGCACATGAATACCTGGCTCCCAGGCTGGGAAGAATAAATTAGCAACTGAATATCTACTTAACACAAAGGGCTTGGGTGTTGAAGTCTCTATCAATTTTCCACCTGGACACAGTCACTGGATGAATTTTGCTCCACATTAGCCTACATGTGTGAAAAGTGTATCTCTGTGTTTTATGCACTGGGTATTGAAGGGAAGGGGAGGAGGAGAAATGTCTTGTGAAATGTGTTAGAATAATGTTCAAGGCCCCAGGCACATGTAATCTATTCTATTTGCTTTCCCATTCTGTTCCTTTTAAATTCTGTGTGAGCACAAAACTTCATCCATGCAATTAAAATTCTATAATCACTAGGTGCATGTATTTCTTTTGCAAACATGTCTGATTCCTTCAACAGTTATGATGTTTGAAAAATACAGCACCAATTAGTAGGCGTAGCTTCATTTGCATGGGTTTCCCACAGCCCATATTGCTCTCTGTGCTTCTTGTACACATAGAATGGAGTTTAGAGGGGCAGAATGAGAAAGCCTAGGGATTGGTTGGCACCAAGTTGGACTTCTCTGCAGCAAAACTGTAAGGAAGATGAAGCTTGTTCTCTTGTTTTTACAATTCTCTTTCCCAGACTCCAACCCTTACCTTTTTAAGTTCAGAGCTCTCATGTCAAACCCTGCTGTTAAGAACAGAAATAATATCAATTATTTGTGTCTTAGTAGGAATGTAGTGTGCCACTCCCTGTTCTGTACCCAGGTATGTAGATTGAACTGGGTTCAGTCCTGGGGAAGCTTGGCTCTAAAGAAATCAATTTGATTTCATGTTATCAAGCTCTTTAGCTAAATAAACTCCAACTCTGTTGTAATACATGCTACATAATACATTATCTGTTATTTATATTAACCAAATCTAGTCAATATAGCTAAAATCTCTTATTCTTTTTCTTTTTCTTTTTTTTTTTTTTAATATTGGAGAAACAGAATAAAAGGATGAGAGGTACACAATCAATGAGAGGTATGGTATTCAGGGAAAAAATTAGACTCATACTTGAAACTAATATGGTATAGTTTCTAGGGAAATATAGCAGTGCTTTTGGGGTCTTCTGACCTTGGGGGGCTTCTGTTCTAACAATAAGTCAGTAGTCTTAAATCTAGCTTCAGAAACTGCCTGAAGAACCCCCACACCAATCTGTCTGACTACTTCTTAGTTAGATAGTTTCTGGCTTCAGGAAACTCCCACAGGTCAAACTCCTGAGACAGTAGTGAATAAGACCACTCTTCAATTCATTGCTGACTGGTAATCTTGTGGGTAATAATCTAGTCAAGAGAACCAAATTCAGGAGACCACTCCTTCCTACCTATTAGCCATAGAACCATATATGGCTATGAACCATGGCATACATAGATACTATCCTATCTATGATTGAAACCAGATAATTGTATCTCCTTGCCTCTGTTTCTCTGCTGAATTCCCTTACAATTCACCCCGTTTTATAATGCCATTACTATTGCAATAAAGCTTTGCCCCTTGGCTAGATGGATTCAAGCCTGCAAATTCTTCTGAGATACCTTGCAACACTAGTCTGGGACCCCAAACTTTTGGGCTCTCCCCCCTTCTCAACCTTAGCAAAACTACCAACTTTTATCTTAGAAGTTCTAAAACCCTTTCATACTGGATTCCAGACAGTTTTCTCTGCCCAGCTTAGAGGCTTTATTTCTCCCTCTGAGTTTGGTTCTCTTTCAATTCTCTGTCCATTAGCATTGTCCTCAAACGAAAAATGGGTTTCTTGCACTTCAGATATAGGGAATGAAAGAGCCAATCCATCAAATGGATTGATAACTTGGAGTGGTGATAGTAGGTTCCTTAGGATGGCAAGTGAGTTTTTTTTGGTTTTTATACTTTTAATTATGGGTTCTCCTAAGTTATTTAACATATAATTTGATTAGTATTATTTTATGAACTACTGATAAAATTATTTAAAATATTTTTTCACTGGTGATCTGTTTTATCAATTATTTAAGAAAAGACATAATGTTTGCTATATCATACCTCACAGGTACTTATCTTATTTTTTGAAAGACAATTTATAGAAAAAAATCTTACTCAAAACAGCTCAATCTCAAAATGGGGGCTTAAAACAAAATGAAATCAGTTATGTTAAATTGAAAATCATTCCCATTATCTGATTAAGGTACTAAAATTTATTTGTATTATACCTGGTGACCTATTTATAGTTTAGGTTATGCCTAAACCATCTCACCACCCCACCCCAAAGAGGAAGTAAAACAATACAATGCACAGCAAGAATCAGATAATTTATTTTTACAAGCAAAAGAAATACCAAACAAAAAGGGAGGGATAGAGCCAGAATAGGGAGGAGTTTGCCTACAATTTTGCTGCCAGGAGGAACAAGTTCACATCCAAAAGCTTATTATTTTAACTGTTTTTCTTTTCAACCAGATGCTGCACTCAGTTATTTCTACCTGCTAAAGCAGTATGAGTAATGGTGGTTTTCTCAACTTCAGAACCCTGGGTAAAAACCCTTATTTCCCTGTTCTGGTTCCAGCTTTGTTCTTTGGTTTCAAAAGGAGTGATATTATGCCAGTGTTCATTTTAATTCCCACTGAAATTCAGTTGAGTTGAAGTTCTAACTGAATGGAAAGTAGCACAGGCAAAGGAAGCTCTTTGGATTAGGATCACTTTACCTGGATACTACTCCCCTTCCTATACATTTTCCTTTCCAGTTTACCTGGATTAGCTAGCTATTCCTTAATCTTACCCTACCTCTTTCCTCTCCATAGTTAGTAGTGATCTCTCCTTTATTAAATTTCTCATAGTATTTTCCCTGAAATTCTCTTTTGCATTTGATATATTATACTTTGTACTATACTTATTTGGGATCATGTCTTATCTCCACCCACTTCCTTAATGCAGCAGTTATTCCCTTCACCAACTAAGTCCATAAACTCTTCATAGGCAGGCTTTGTGAGTTATTTTTTCTTAGTAATTCTGAGTCCCTGTTGACTGACCTTTAGGCAAGGAGTCTTTTTGCTTTTCAAGAGGCTGATTTTCCATCGATAGATTCATAGTCATTTTGCCAGGCCCTTAAATAAAACCTCTATAGCTTGGTAGAATTTTCCAGATATGTGCTTGCTTTTGTAGGCAAGGCTTTCAAAAGATCAAGGTCACCAGACATCAGAAGATGATACAATAGTGGGTATTTAATAAAGAAATGATTCTTGAATTGAAGGGGGAAAAAAAGGACACAATCATTTACCATATCATTACATATAGTTGTAGAGACTAGAAACAACTCATGTGTTCAACAACTAAGAGTTGGCTGAACAAATTGTGGCAGAAGGCAAAGGGATATTAGAGAATAACAAGTTGTACATAATAGATGTGCAGCTTCATATACAATTTTTTTTAAAAAATATACTATGATGCTTGTTTTATCTCACAAATTAAAAATAAAATGAATGAAAATAAAAAAAGGAAAGCAGGAACTTCTCTCTCTCCCCTTTTGCCTTTGTTTTTCCAATGCTTAACATAGTGACTGGTATATGGTAGCTATCTAATAAGTACTAGTTGACTGTGACTGAAATGTCAAACTCCCTAAAATTATAATAGAATAAAAGAAAACCTAGATATTTTAATTCTTCATTTGCCTCAGTTTCCTTATCTATAAAATGAATGGCTTGAATTAGATAATTTCTAAGGACTGTTCTAACTTTACAATCTCTAATCTTATGAATGGATTCTGAATTTCCCTTCTTCTAGTTGACGAAGCTAATATGTACTATCATAAAGGAATTAAGAAGGATATCATTTGATGTTCTACCAGAATATAATTATTCTGTTCAAGTAAATTACTTGCATTCTGTCTTTATAGAGCGTCAGGAGCTTCTTTGCAAATCTTGATTTGAAGTCGCCATGATTTAAGGGAAGGTTTTTACCAGACCATGATATTGAAAGGTAATCAATGGTAAAGGGAATTGACTCATTGCTAGGTCAATTCAACAAGCATTTATTAAGTATTTAGGATATTCCAAGTACCCATGCTAAGCTGAGTTATATGAGAGACATCAAGACTGCTATCATGTCAGCAATTATGAATCAAGCTCACATAATTCTGAGGAGTTCATTGAAAAGGAAGCTGAGGATTCAAGCTCTGTTTCTGATGCTAATTTACTATTTCATGTTGAATAGATCCTTCTCTCACTAGGCCTCATTTGTAATTTCATCTGCAAAATGAGGGAATTCTACATTAGATAGTTTCTGAGATGTCTTTTGGGAATGAAGTTCTACTGCTATTCTCCACATTATTTGCTTCAGATTGTTTTGGTGGAACAGTCCATTTCTGTAGGTTCTCTTCTTTCTCTTCCTCTTATAAAAAGTTCTTTCTTTGTATTGCCATTTATTATGAGTACAATTTGAAGGACAGATAGCTACCCTTCTCCAACTTTACAAGACTTTTATTAATATATGGAAGGCAGAATAGTTGAAGCAATTTCATGAGGTGAATTAGGAAAGAGAAAGAATATACTTAAAGAAGTGATCATAGAGTTCCCTAAACCCAATGATCTTAATTTGAATGTGAAGAAATTGAATCACAGAGAAGGGAAGTATTTATTTACATTAATTCATACAGAGAGTTTAGAAACAGATCTAGTCAAGGACTAAAATTCATGTCCAATGCTCTTTTCTTCTATGCAGAACTACTGCTTTCTCTAGCTTCTTTCACTCTCTTTTGGCTTATTCCTGTTTCCTTTTCTCTCCTCTCCCCTACTCCATATTTACAATATTACTTTGTCACCACTCTGACATTCCTAAATTGACTTGTAGTGACACAAATTTTTTAGAATATCTGTCTCTCTCCCAGATTTTTCGGCTTGAATATTGTTGTTTGACTCGATTCAATTGAGCATTCTTGGGACTAAAGGCTACTGAGCTGAGTGGGCAAAATACTAAACAAATGTGTTCAAATAACATATGGTTGTTCCCTTTGAAGCCAAAGAGCCTGGTTCTTGTTTTTAATAAAATTGTAGTATGACTGGCTTGTTCTTAAAGAAGTTTTACTTTTCCTCTGTCCTCATCTTTCTGATTATGCATGGGTGTCTTACCCATGTTTATTTTCTTTTTCTTTTCTTTTTTTTTTTTTTTAAAGTAATCAAGAACTCCATGACTCATTTAACCCTATTGTCAGTATAGCCTATCATACAAATAATCATCTGACCTTACCTGAAAGATTTCCAGTGGAATGGAAACCCTCTCCCAACCAAGATAGTGCAGTAAAATTTGATATAATCTTAATTGTCAGCCCACTATTCCTTACATATTAAGTCTAAGTTAGTCAC
This sequence comes from Sarcophilus harrisii, assembly GCF_902635505.1. Lineage (NCBI taxonomy): Eukaryota > Metazoa > Chordata > Mammalia > Dasyuromorphia > Dasyuridae > Sarcophilus > Sarcophilus harrisii. Next base: position 127,831,742 of record NC_045427.1, on the reverse strand, counting down.
TTGACAACTTCTGCCATTTTTTCTACCATCTATGGCAAAGAGAACAAGTTAAATCTGTCTTTTTTGTGATAGCATTTTTATTCATTTGAAGGCAACTATCATATTCCTCTTATGTCTACACTCTGAAAAAGTGAACTCTAATTGGAAAACTTTAGTTCCTTCAATTAATCCTCAAATGACAGAATCTCATGGCTATTCCCCATTCTTTTATCCTTGTGGTCATTCATTATTCTAGTTTCCTCCTGTGGACATTGTCCAGCTTCAAAATTCTGTTCCTAACATCTAGAACCCAGAAAAAATACTATTTTTTAGATGTAGTCTCACAGGGACAGAGTACAGTCAAACTATCAGTGCCTTTGTCTTAGGCACTGTTCTGTTCTTAAGGCAGCCTAAGATCATATTAACTTTCAGTCCACTAAAACTTCCAGACCTTTTTTTCAGATGAACCATTTTCTATCCAAATCTCTTTTTTTCTTATATTGAAGTTGATTTTTTAAAGTTTTATTTATTTGATTCTTAAATAAATCAAGCATTCCCATAACATAATATATAAAAAAAGATTGCAGATGAAACTGCAAATCTATTATGTACAACTTGCTATTCCTTTTAATATAATTATTTCTTTTAAATAATAAATTAGATACGTTATCTTCTGTTAATCTAGGCAATTTATATTTTTTGAAAATATTCTTCCCTATTATTTAGTTAAATTTATTGGCATGAGGTTTAGGCAAAATAACTCCTTCTAATGATTTTAATTTCATCTTGGTTGGTGGTATAATCATCCTTTTCATTTTTAATATCAGTTATTTGCAATTGATTTAGCTAGAACTTTTAAAATTTCTTTGGATTTGGAATGTGTCATCGAACCATTATCTAGACCTCCCAGCTTTCTGTACCTGCTAATTTGATAAACATGAACCCTATATATTTGTATAATTTATTGATAAAAATGTTAAACAGCTCAGAAATAAGTCCACATCCCTGGATCATTCTCACATTTTGACCTAATATGAAGCACTAATGATTAGTCTTTGGTTTCAGTCATTCAACTAGGATGAATCCACCTAATCGTGTATAGCCTACATCTCACTATCTTTTCCAAAAGGATAAGGGAGAATTTGCCAAATGCTTTCTTTATTTCTAAATATAAATCAATTCCCAAGTACTCAATATGAGTATGTTTACATATCAGTTTGTCTGAAAATGTTTTCATGAATCTCAAGGTCAATAAGATTCAATAATTTGCTGTGGAAACCAAAAAACCTAATATGATTTTGGGCTTAGCAAAGCAAAGCTTCTTGGAAAAAGAAAAGAGATATTTTTCTTGTAGTTTGGAATGACCATATCCGAAGTATTTATTTATTAAGCTATGAGTACAGAAATTGAGGATGGTCATTGGTAAATTTGAAATTATGTAGTGGAGGAAAATCAAAATTGTGAAGGGATTTGAGTTCATACCATATAATAGTTGTTAGCATTAAGTTTTACAAAGCACTTTATTAACATCATCTCACTTTATTCTCATAACAATCCTGGGACTTAGGTGCTATTATTCTCTTCAGTTTACAAATGAAGAAACTGAGATAAAGAAGTTAAATGACTTGCCTAGGTTCACACAGCTAGTAAGTGTCTAAGGTTAGTTTTGAATTCAGGTCATTTGCTCTCATGTCCAGTGCTCTTCCATTTAGCCTAGAGAAGAGAAACCTAGTTGGGGAGAGTTAACATAACTGCCACCATATTCAAATACTTGAAAGATCATCATGTGGAAGAGAGTATATACTTTTGTTTGATTCCTATGTGGAGAGTCAGGATTAATGGGCAGCAGCTTAAAATTTAAACTTAGGAAAAATAAAAACATGGCTTCTAACCCAGCCCCCATGAGGGGCCCATCATGGAGGGGAGACATGATAGGGTAGTGGAGTCCACCTTCCTTATCACTAACAGTGACAGTTGTTGACCAACTGCCACTAACTAGTCAGATAGAAACTCTGATAGTAGCAGAATCTCCCAGATCACAAGCTTTTTCAGGCCAGCCCTGAAAGCTGTTTTTATCATCCTTCTCCTCCCCCTCCTCCTCATCATCATCACATCAACTAAGTTTTACATAGAGCTAGGCACTTTATAATTATTATCTCATTTGATCCTCATAACAACCTTGTGAGGTAGATGCTGTTATTATTTCCACTTTACAGATGGGAAAAGTGAGGCAAATAGAAGGTAAGTGACTTGCCTAGAATCATATAACGTATAAATATCCAAGGCTGGATTTGAACTCAGAACTTTGTAAGCCTAGCTGGGTTACAACCCAGCTTTCTATCCACCTATTCACCTAGCAGATAACACCCGGGAAAGCAACTACTGTGGAAAAGTAATCCACCAACCACCATATGCACCAACTGCCAACCAATTATCACATATGGCAGGTCAACCTAGTTGAAACAACAAGAGAGAAACACAGAGGTACACACACACACACACACACACACACACACACACAGAGAGAGACAGAGACAGAGAAAGGAGAGAGAGACAGACAGAGAGACAGACAGAGGAGAGAGAGAGAGAGAGAGAGAGAGAAAGAGAGAGAGAGAGAGAGAGGAGAGACAGACAGAGAGACAGACAGAGAGAAGAGAGAGGGAGAGACAGACAGAGAGACAGACAGAGGAGAGAGAGAGAGAGAAAGAGAGAGAGAGAGAGAGAGGAGAGACAGAGACAGAGAGAGACAGAGACACAGAGACAGAGACAGAGACAGAAGGCAGCATGTACTAGGAAGATCTAACTTGCTTCATTTAACCACCATTATATCTATCATCTCCTCTTAGATTCTGATGGAGATAGTATAGGACCATGAACATAAGAACCTTGGGAATAGCAATATTTCTAGCTCAAGAGCTCCAAGCCATCATCTTAAGAAGAAATTCTCATGGAAATCCAGCTTGGCATTTGTTCCAAGAGGTGCAACAGCCATAACTGACCCCAAAAAGAAGATCTTTGACAGCAAACTTTGATTCCTTGATTGTCTTACTGCATAAAAAAAAAAAAATAACGTGTTGTTTTTCTTTTTTTTTTTAATAGTATTTTATTTCCCTTCAATTATGTGTAAAGACAATTTTCAACAATCATTTCTAAAAATTTTGAATTCCAAATTCTTTCTTTCCCCTCTTCTTCTATCTCCCATTTTGTTGCTTGCTTTCCATTGCTCCCTCTCCTTTTTTAAAGGTCTATTTGACCGGTTTGAATTGATGAGCTTTAGCTATACATATTTTGAAATTGATTCCTCCTATTTAAATAATTTCTAAAGTTTAGATATACATTTTGCCATCTCACTGGGAAATAGAAAAAGAATCTGCTCTCTCTGCTGGGATGGACAGTTGGTTTCTTTGGTGCTCAAGGGAGATCAGTGTTGATTACAGGACACGTGTTATTTTTCTTAGGAAGAATCTGCCCAAGCTTTATTTTCTTTCATTGAATTTCCGGAAATGCCTGAAAAATCTAAGTGTAGGTTTTAGGGACAGTGATGTTTTCCTAAGTTTTCAGCAGCCAAAGACCACTTTGGATTCTGCCCAAATTCAACCTCTCTTCATACCCCTTCCCCTTTGCCCCTCAACCATTCCTATTCTCCCGACCTCTCAGAATTATGAGCTGGGGCAGATAGCAAAGCCTGCTGGGAGATTGGCCTCTGTCCCTGTAGCTTTTTCTTGCTGGGCACCACGCCTCTAATTTGTTGAAAAGTTTACTGTTTGGAAGGAAGTGCTTCTCCACCCCAGCTATTCCTGATGGACAGGAAATGTCAGCAATGTTTAGTATGTGTTATGACCTTTGGGAAATTTTACATTCTTACTAGCCACAGGCCATTCAGGAGAAAAAAAATCCTTTCTTGTGTCAGCTCTCCCCTCCTCCTGCTTTCCCCCAAGCTAGTTTCCCTGGATGTAGGTGGACTAAAACCAAATTCAAATCGGAGCATTTGGAAATTTAAAAAAAATACTAGTTATTCAGTTTCTTTTCTCTAATTTTCTCCAATTTTTTTCTTATTTAAGACAGCTATATCCTTATTTTTATTTATTTATTGTTTTTACAATTTAAGTTTTGGATTTTTAAAAAGTTGCCTGAGAAATAATGCTAAATTCTCTATTTAACTATTTCCCTACTACAGCTAGTAGTTTAGACTCTCCCACAAATTTCTAAGGACTAATCAGATTGAGTAAGGAAGGAGTAATGTATCATGAGCTTTGATAAGAATATGAAAATTTTGCAGCTTTAAAATGAGAAAGGGAGAAGGAAACAGAGAGGCTGTTTGAATAGTACAGATGCCAGGGGAAGGCAGGTAGGGCAGTAGAAACCAGACAGTAGCATCTAGAGGAAAGCACAAATAAGAGAAAATTTGTTCTGCATTGCCTATGAAGGCAAGCAGCTGAGGGTGTTGTCTTGCTTATTTTCTTACCTTCCCTCCATGTTGAGTTGAAGATTGTCCCCTCCCTTCTTTCACCCCATCCCCATACCTCCTCACCTTCCTACCTATGACCTTTATAAAGATTTTTCTTTGTATAATGGTGTTTTTTCACTAAGTCTGAATTTAGGTAAAAGGTTTATTTTCCATTGTTTTGCTGATTATGATTGTAAATCCCACTTGAATTTCTTAAGGTAGAGTAGTTCTGAGGAGGTTTTCATATTTCATAGAATATAGAATAAGACCCAGTTTTTGATATAAGAGTGAAGATTATTTGGAGACACGTTTTATGAGACTATATATATGCTAGCTAAATTCCCAAGGATAGAACTGAGTTAGAATTTGAAATTTCTTTTTCTCTCTTACCCTTAAACTATGAGCCTATCTTTCATTTTTATTGTTCCATTCCTTAGAAGAGATAGCATGTGTTGGAGGGGGACAGGAGAGACAGAGAGAGAAGAAGAAGAAAAAGAAGAGAGAGAAAAGGAGGAAGAGGAGAAGAAGAAAAAACAAGAAAGAAGATGGAGGAATGAGGAAGAAGGAGGAAGGGAGGAAGGAAGAAGAAGGAGGAGGAAGAAGGAGGAAGAAGAATAAGAAAGAAAAAAGAAAGAAGAAGAAGGAAGAAGATGATAGAGAAACAGAAAGGGGGAGGGAATAGGAAGGAAAAACAAGGGAAGGAATGAGGAAGGAAGGAAAGAGAAGAGACTGGAGGAGTGAAAGTTCTGCTAGCACAGTCTCAAAGGGAAAAAGACAGGATGGTATTTTCTTTTTTTCCTTCCTTCCTTCCTTCCTTCCTTCCTTCCTTCCTTCCTTCCTTCCTTCCTTCCTTCCTTCCTTCCTTCCTTCCTTCCTTCCTTCCTTCCTTCCTTCCTTCCTTCCTTCTTTTTGACTTGGCTCTTTTCTGGTTGGGAAGATGATGAGAACATAGATAATTGGGCTCTAAAGGAACACCCAGAGGCTATACTAGTTTATAGAATTAATCGAATCTAAGAGTTGTAAGGGCCTTGAAAATAGAGTTCAACCTCCTCATTTTATAAATGAGGAAACTGAGTTTCAAGGATATAAATGCTCACAGCAGCAATTGGTAGATAATATAGTTAGGAATTGAGACTAGATATTTTATCTTAGGGCATCTAGGTAGCACAGTGAATAGAGTGTTAGGCTTGTAGTCAGAAACACCTGAGTTCAAATGGGACCTTAGATACTTACAGTGTGTTCCTGAGACTTAACTCTATTTGCCTCAGTTTCTCATCTGTAAAATAAACTGGAGAAGGAAATGGCAAATCACTTAAGTGTCTTTGCCAAGAAAACCCCAAAAGGGGTCATGAAGAGTCAGACATGAATGAACAAAAACAATTTTATCTTAATTCCCATATGTTTTTTATTATACAGCTCTGCCTTTCATTGGAAATATGAAATTCAATGGATTTTATTTATTTATAATCATGTACTTAAACAATTCTTCCTGCACTTTGATTCAAGAATTACTTAACTAAAAAGTACTTTTAATGATTGTTTTTCAGTTGTTTTTTAGTCATGTCTGACTCTTCATGACCCCATTTGAGGTTTTTTTAATCTGAAGTCTTCCTGATTCCAGGCCTGACACTCTATCCATTATGCCATCTAGATGATACTTTTAATAACAAGTAATGAATAAGCTCCTCATTGAACAACCTTAAGAGTGAACTCTCCTAAATTCCTAATATTTAAATAGTTGTATAGGAGTTTCAGGCATAGCAACTGCAACTCATAAATCACTTAATATTCTACTTTTATAGTTCACCATATTATAATATAAAGGAAAGAAGGTGCATTGTAACAGCCGTCTCGAACTTGCATAGACATTTTTTTTTTCCATATCTTGAATTCTGTTAGGATCAAATGGTTTAGTTTGTTACTTTCATAACAAGGTGATATGGACTTCACATAAATTCATAAAATCATAGATCTAGAGCTGAAAGTAACCTCAGATGTCATCCATTTTACAGATGAGGAAACTGAGGTACAAAGTTATTACATGATTTTTCCTTTTACTTAAGTAGCATGGAATTGTACCTTCATCTTCTGGTCCCAGGATCAGTGTTCTTTCCACTGTACCACTTCAATTTTGGGTTTGCTTTTTTCCTTCTGCATCAGCTCATATATCATCCTCAACATTTCCCTTCCTCAACATTTTCTACTTCTTCTTGTAAAAAGGAAAAATCTACTTGAACACTGTCATTTGCAAAAAGTCAAATGTTTACACAAATAGAACATTGCTTTGCATAAACAAAACAAATGTAGCTAACTTGAGAAACAAAGTAGGTAAATAGGAAAAAAAATCTTTGCAGCAAGTTTCTCTTATAAAGATCTTAATTCTGAGAAGTATAGGGAACTGATACAAATTTATGCAAATAAGAGCCATTCCATAACTGATGAACATTAAAAGATTTTAATTGTCCAGTTTCAGAGAAAGAATCCAAACTATCAATAATTTAATGGAAAAAAATGCCCCACACCGTTAATAATTAGAGATATGGAAATTAAAACAACTCAAATATTCTTTGATTGGAAAAGTTGGCAAAAATAAAAATGACTAATGCTGGAATGATGGTGGGAAAACAGACACATTAATGTACCATTGGTGGAATTGTGAACATAGACTAGTCACTCTAGAAAGCAATTTTGAACTATGACCAAAAAGCTATTAATCTGTGCATTTCCTTTGACAATTTCCTTTCCATTGATATCACTATTATATCTACCCCAGAGAAATCAAAGAGTAAAAAAAAAAAAACAAAACAAAACCTAAATGTACAAAATATTTATTGCACTTCTGTTTGAGGTGTTAAAGAATTGGAAAGTAAAGGCTAACAATCAATTATGAATGTGATGGGACACTATTATGCTGTAAGAAATGGAAAGTATAGTTGCAGCAAAAACTGGGAGGATTTGTATAAAATAGGTGAAATTGGGAGAAGAAAATGATACAATAACAGCAATATTGCAAAGTTAATTAACTTAGGAATTTTGACCAACCACAATTTCAGAGTATTTAAGAAGAAAAATGCTATTTACTTTCTGATTGAAAGGGGGAGTCAGAATGCACATTGTGACATAATTAAAGCAAAATTTTATTTTGCTTGACTCTACATGTTTGTAACAAGAATTTGGCTTTTCTTGTTTTAACAGTAATGGCAGAGGAGAACTGAGTGGTAGAGAATGTAGATCTCAAAAATATTAAGGTTGAATGAAAAAAATCAATATGCTAGCACTTGATATGAATTGAGTGAATAAAATTCATTTAACCTAGCATGATGTGGCTAGACCAATGGAGTTGTGCTCTCTGCAGTAGAGTTGGAATACTTGGCAGTTTAGTTCAAGAAAAGACATCAGTGACTGTATCTTATCCCCCAGGTGATCTTCAGAATCTTCCTAAAGCAATTCAGGTGGAAGAGATTCAGTTTCCCGGTATGGCGCTGGTATATGTCCAGGTTTCACAGGCACACAACAATGAGGCCTAGAATAGCTCTGTAGACTTTCAGTTTGGTAGTCAGTCTAATACCTTTCTTCTCTCACACTTTCCTTCAGAGCCTCCCAAACAGTGAACTAGCTCTGGCAATACTTATGCCAATCTCATTGTCAATGTGGACATCCTTGGAAAGTTTACTGCAAAGGTAAGAAAAGTTATCCTCAGCATTCAAAACTTCACCATTTACTGTAACTGATGGTTCCACATATGGATGGTGAGGTGCTGGTTGATGGAGAACCTGTGTTTTCTTAGTGTTAATTGTTAGATCAAAATTAGCACAAGCAGCAGAGAATTGAACTATAGTTTGGGTCTCAGATTTGGAGGCTATACTGAGCACACAATCATCTGCAAATAAAAAATCATGCACAAATACTCTCTCCACTTTAATGTTGGCTTGTAGATTTTTTAAGTTGAAGAATTTACCATCAGTATGTTAGGTAACTTTGATTCCATGTTTGCCTTCATTGAAGGCATTTGACAATATTGCTGGAAAAATCATGCTAAAAGAGCTTTTTTTTTTTTTATCTGACTTACATCTATTGATATTTGTGCTAGAAAACAAGACAAAAAATGTAAAAAATATTTGCTAAATTATTTAAATATACTAATAAACTAATTTAAGTTAATATAAATAAAATTTTTATAAAATTAACTTTTTTAAAACAAAATTTATTAAAAAGAGCAGTATTGTCTTACATATTTTTGTAAATGTCTTTAAATGTCTGGCTTAATAGAAAAGAGTCAAATTCTCAAATTTGCTTCTATGTGCAATCTATTGTGATATGCTTTTTTTTGTTTGAGGTATATGAAGATAATTTGACTTCATACAGATATATAGTAGAGAAAGGAAAGAACATTTTAATAGGTAAATAGTATCTTTGTATTGTTATAAAAATAGTTTTGACATTGTGGATCCCCTGCAAAGATCTCAGGAACCCTAGCAGTTCCAGGTATACTTTGAAAAGCACTGATCTAAAGGAGGAGACGAAACAAAAAAGATTTAGATTCGAGGCTGAGGTCTGCCATTAGTCAATTAATTATGTAACCGTGGGAATGTTAGTTTAATCTCTGTTTGCTTCTGTTTCCACATCTGCAAAAGGACAAATAATACTTTATTCATCTCATGGACAGCTGGGTGGTGCATAGTTCACAGAATGCTAGATCTGGAATCAGGAAGACTCATCTTCCCGAGTTCAGATCTAGCCTCAGATACTTACTAGCTAAGTGACTCTGAGCAAGTCACTTCATCCTGTTTGCCTCAGTTTCCTCTTCTATAAAATGATTTGGAGAAAAAAGCGACAAACCACTGCTATATTTTCATAAAGAAAAACCCAAATGGAATCATGAAGAGTCAGACAAGATTGAAACTACTGAACAAAATCCATCTTATAGAGCTGTTGCTGAGATAAAATGTGGCAATACAGAATCAAGTAAGAGGAGAAATACAAGCTATGGGGGGGATTTAAGGTTCTTTCTCTGTTATAGTGTAATGATACAGAAAGCATACTGTATTTGGAATCAGAGGACATGGAGTCAAATCCTAGCTTTACTCTTTGAAACCTGTGTGACTTTTGGGAGCAATAATTTCTGCCTTCTGGACCTCTTTTCCTAATCGATAAAATGAGAGAGGTTAGACTAGGTGGTCATTAAGGGCCTTTCCAATTTGAAATCCAGAGGAGAATTCCCTCTTTCCCCCACCTCTCCTACTGCCACAGCTCAGGCTTGGAATTATTACATGTCTTCAAGCTCTTGCCTTCCCCCAATGCAAGGATGTGTTGGAAAGGAGGTTCATGAATGACCATAGAAGGACTTTGTATAAGAATTGATATCTTGAGATTATCTTGGTGTTTCCCTATTCAATTTGTCAAAGATTTATTAAGTGCTCTGTCACTAGATCATGAGGTCCTTAAGAATAGAGACCCATGTTTTTTCCTTTCTTTGAATCCATAGAAGTAGGTCCTTAATAAATGCTTATTGATTGACTTTATGCAAGGGTCTATGCTACCTTCTGGAGGCTAATGTAACATAACCCATGATAAACAAAATATGATACTTCTTAGACTTAAGGAATTTACAATCTAATTGGAAGACAGCATAGAAAAGCAAGGTGAAAAAGGCTGTGTGTGTGTGTGTGTGTGTGTGTGAGGAATCATGTAGTATTATGAAATTTCCCAGTGATTAATTCCCTGATGAAGAAAGGCATGATGGAAAGTATTTTCTTTTTCTTTTTTTTTTTTAATAACTTTTTATTGACAGGACCCATGCCTGGGTAATTTTTTACAACATTATCCCTTGCACTAACTTCTGTTCCGATTTCTCTCCTCCCTCCCTCCACCCTCTCCCCCAGATGGTAAGCAGTACTATACATGTTAAATAGGCTACAGTAGATCTTGGATACAATATATGTGTGCAGAACTGAACAGTTCTCTTGTTACTCAGGGAGAATAGGATTTAGAAGGTATAAATAACCCAGGAAGAAGAACAAAAATGCAAGCAGTTTACATTCATTTCCTAGTGTTCTTTCTTTGGGTGTAGCTGCTTCTGTCCATCCTTGATCTATTGAAACTAAGTTAGATCTTCTCTTTGTTGAAGAAATCCACTATGATGGAAAGTTTTACAGAAATCCAAAAACAATGTAGCTGGTAAGAAATGGGGAGAAAAGTTAGATTTAGGCAGGAAGGTGAATTCAGTTTTAAACCTATTGAGTTTGAGGTGTAGGTGGGCCATTCAGTCAGAGGCAGTCATTAAGTGGTTAGAAATATGGGATTAGAACTTTAAGGAGTATTTGGAGTTAATATTTATATTTTAGAGCACACATGTTATTAAACATAGAATTAATTGTTATTATTAATTATATTGTTAATCATAGAATTAATCATTGGAGGTGTAAGAGTAGATGAACTTACCAAGGACAGAGTATGTGGTAGAAAGAAGGTTAAATTAAGTTAACAAGTATTTATTAAGTGTTGGGGTTACAAAGAAAGCTTTAAAAAAATAGCCCCTGTCCTCAAGGATCTCATAGTTCTATATAGGTAAAATAGTCAAGCAATTGTTCATATACAAGATAAATAAGCATAAATTAACATTAACAGACAAATTCTCAGAACATTAGCATAAAAAGAGATCAAAAAGGGCTTCTTGAGAAAGATGAGATTTGAGCTGAAATTTGAAGGAAGGCAGGAAAGCCAGGAGGTATAAGTTAGAAAAGAGAATATTTCTGATATAGGGATCAGCCAATGAAAACTAAGGAAATTGGGAGATGCTGAATCTTCTGTGAGCAGCAGCAATGAGGCCAATGTTACTGATTTGGAGAGTTTGCAGTGGGGAGTAAGGTGTCAGAGAGTGAACAGGTAGGAGAAGGTAGGTTATAAAAAGCCTTAAAAAGTCAAACAAAGGATTTTATATTTGATTCTGGAGAAAATAGGAAGTCAATTGGGTTTTTTGAATGTCTATGTGGCCAGGATGGATGGGTGAGATGATATGGCTAGAGTTATACCTTAGATGACAACTGAGTGGAAGATGAAGTGCATTTTAGAGATATTTGAGGCAGGGAGACCAACCAGAAAGTTATCACAGTAGTCCAAGTCTGAGGTGATAAGGGCCTATACTAACTAAGTTGGGGTGAGACAAGAGATGGGGAAGTATGTATATGAGAGACATTATAAAGGTAGAAATGAGAGTATTTGTCAACTGAGGCAAAATGGAGAAGTAGAGAGAGTGAAGTGTTGCGGATGAGATCTGAAGTGTGAATCTGGGTGACTGGAAGAATGGAGCTTACCCTGAGAGGGGAATCCCAGCCTTGGGGATTGATTTGTGGGTAAATTTAAGGACCAGAGTTCCCAAGCAGAACGGTTCAGGGATTTGACTTTCCATAAAGAGAAGGGGATTTCTTGATGCAACATATTCCTTGAAGAAAGAAAACAACACTATTCTGGTTCCTTGATAGCATACTACTTTTTAGAGCAAAATCAATTAATCACTTGGACACTGCAGGTCCAATGGCAAGGGAAATGCTTGTTCCAACATTTTCCCTTCATTCATTCAGTTGCCAAGTCCTATTGATTCTGTCTCTATGTCTTGTCTTGCATCTGTTTCTTTTGATATGTACAAGAGATGTTTCAAAGGCAAAGTCAACAGCACTTGGCAATTTGTTCAATAACAGATTCTTGGATTACATCCATATTAAAGGGCTGAAAGATAGTGAGGAGTCAGTAAAAGAAGAAAAATCCAGAAAGGCAGCTGGAGAATCACCTATCTCTTGCACATAAATTAATGTATTGCACAATAGCCAATTACCAATTTTGCTTTTGTTTGCTATTTATTCTTTTCTAAGTTTGGATTTGCAAAGACTAGTACTCCAGAGACCCGTTTCTTTTACTTCTCTCCTCTTAGTTTAACTGCGATTTAGCAGCTATGCCTTAATGATATTTGGGCTATGATTTTTGTGGTCCAAATTTTGTGGTCTCCATTAGTTTTGGTAGTTGAGTTAAAGATCATAGAATATTTTTCCATTCTGTTATGATTTTTTTCTATGAAAATATTACTCTTCAAATGGTAAAAGCATAACTTACTAATAACTTTATTTATTAAAAATGTTTAGGGCAACATTTAGGGAAGTGTCAGAACAAAAATTGATAATACTGAGTTGATTCAAGATAAGTTGAAAGATAGTAAATATATGAGCATCTGGCTGTTATTGAGTTTAAGACACTAGATCCAGATCAGCCAAACTAGCCTTCTTCTCACTTGTTTAAGCCATTTTGTTTACCATCTCTATATCTTTGAGCAAGATATCTCTTCATGTATGCAAAACTACTCCCTTTTTACCAGCAGATATTGAATTCTTTTGTTGTTTTTGATCAATTATTTTTCAGTAGTGTCTAACCCCATATCTTTCTCTAGCCCAATTTACAGATGAGGAAACTAAGGAAAACAGGGTTAAATTGCCTAGGATAATACTGCTAATAAATGTCTGAGACCATGTTTGAACTCAAAAAGATTAGTTTTCCTGACTCCCAGTCTGGCACTCTACTGCACCACCCAGGTGCCTTAAATCCCTAGCTTCCTTCAAAACTCAGCTCAAGTATCAGTTACTAAAGGAAGCCTATTTTAATCTATTTGCTCCTTCTCCACTTACCTCCATCCAATCACAGGTTTAATCCCTCCACAGATGATATTTTGTATATATATTTTGCATACTGTCCCACCTTCCCAGTATGTTAACTCCTTGACAGCATGGACTTTTTATTTTTTGTGGGACGGAATATCCTACATCTTGCATAGTACTTGAGAAAAATGCTTGTTTAATAAACGAATGAACCAACTATATTCCAGAGAACTCAAAGAATTGGTATGTGGGATTTATTAGCAACTATATGTGATATTTGAAAAGTAATAAAGAATGTAATAAACACTGAAAGCCTGGAGAAGAGCCCATATAGGACCATTTACAAAAAGGGATCAGAATGAAGATTTCAAAATTAAGGCCAATTATTTTTCCTTTAGTTCCTATCAAAATCAAGAATGTATTATTTTTTTTTAATCAAAGCTTTTTATTTTCAAAACATATGCAAGGATAATTTTTCAATATTGACCCTTTTAAGACCTTGTGTTCCAATTTCCCCTCTTCCCCGCATCCAATATATGTTAACATGGTAAATATATATGTAAATCGAATATAGTCATACATATTTATACAATTAGTTTGGTGCAAAAGAAAAATCTGATCAAAAAAGAAGAAAAATAAGAAAAAAATAAAATTCAAACAAACAACAAAAGAAATGAAAATGCTATGTTCTGATGCACACTCAGTTCCCACAGTTCTCTCTCTGGGTGTAGATGGCTCTCTTCATCACTGAACAATTGGAACTGGCCTGAATCATCTCTTTGTTGAAGAGAGCCACATCCATCAGAATTGATTATCGTATGGTCTTGATGGTGCCATGTACAATGATCTCCTGGTTCTGCTCATTTCACTTAGCATCAGTTCATGTAAGTCTCCCCTGAAATCATCCTACTGATTATTTCTTACAGAACAATAATATTCCATGACATTCATATGCCATAACTTATTCAGCCATTCTCCAACTGATGGATGTCCACTCAGTTTCTAATTGCTTTCGCTACAAAAAGGGCTGCCACAAACATTTTGGCACATACAGGTCCCTTTCCCTCCTTTAAGATTTCTTTGGCATAGAAGCCCAGTAGAAACACTGCTGGATCAAAGGGTTTATGTGCACAGTTTGATAGCCCTTTGAAGATAGTTCCAATTACTCTCCAGAATGGTTGGATCAGTTCATAATAAGAATGTATTAATTAGAGGTGTTTTTAAAGATTAAGTGATGTTTCATCAAGAAGAAACAAATTTAATTTCCTTTTTGTTGTTGTTGGAGTTTTTAGGGTAGCTTCACTATATACTGGCAATCATATTGTATATCTAAAAATCAGGTGACACTTTAAATTATCTAAAAAATTAAAGTAGAGGACTACCTAAAGGGTAATAGAGTCACAGAGTGGGTATAAATGACCTACATTATATTTATTACAAACAATTATTAAAGAATGGGGTTGAAAAGGTCAACAAAAATGTGATCAGATGGTGAAATCAAAAGACAACTAATAGACAGTCACATGTCCCATTGATAAGTTCATCATGTTAAAAGTAAAGACTGGCCCTAGCAAATTGAGTGATATTCATGTGATGAACTAATGGAGGAGGAGAGTTACTAACTAGAGTCCAGTGAATGGGAAACATCAATAGATTGCTATCTATATCAATGGATAGAATACCCATGCTGATGATATCACATTTCCATTTGAGTATTAGATATAAATACAGATTCCTCTTGTAATCCAACCTTAAAAGTCCATTTACATGAGATTATCCTTTTTGGTGGAGATTGATTATTTAATGCTCCTTGCCTATGGGAGAGGCATATTTATTAAAAGTTTGAGAGAGAAAAAAAAAAAGACAAAAGACTTTAAGAAGTTTCCCCTTTTGGTGAGATCTGGTGAGATCTTTCTCTTTTTCCTGGTTAAGCTGAGATTTTTTTTTTTTTTAATGCCCAATGACAGAGCTCATTCACTCTAAATATTAACTGGCATGTATTGTCATGAGTATAATTTTCTTTTGTCTCTGCTTGCTATCAATTTGATGGGTTTATTTACTTATATTGTATGTGTTCATTGTGGAATTGACATTTGGAGAGAAGGGAGTCAAGCTTAGATATTTAGCTTGAGGCACTGCTTTATTAAAGCACAGCAATCAGTAGCTCAGCTTGAAGTTAAAAATTATTTTCCTATACTAATGATATTCCTTCTATTCTTGTGAAAAATAATGGACTTTTGGTCTGGATAATAATTAAATGAATTTGGAAATGGTTAAATGGTTAGACCCACTTATCAAAGGACACATGTAAGATGGAAAAGAATCTCCAGAGAAACACATCTGTACTTGGTTCTGCCTGTTTAACATTTTGATCAATGAATTAGATAAAACAATAAATGCCATTTGTAATCTACTGTGTTTGCTATATCTCCCAGCTTTGTGTCATCTGCAACTTTGATAATCAGAATACAAAAAGATCTTTATAGATTAAATCAGTGGGAGTTATCTCATCAAGAAGATGGGATTTAACAGTGAGGGAACTGAGGGGTAGTGGAGCCACAAGTAGTGTTGGGGATTGACTAAACTACACTGACTTGATCTTATGACTTAATTCTGGATTTAGCCCAGTTCCTTTCAATTCAAATGTGAATCTAGTTCAGTTTCTGTCTTATGAAAAAAACTTTATTCAGTTGTGGGAACTGGGAGAAAATCGTGTATTGTTTGAACTTAGCCTTGTGTGGATATTAATTAAGGACCTAAGTTTTGCTGATCAGAAACCCTGTGAGACCCAAAGATTTATGCAAGGAGTTTTCTCACAACTGTACATTTCAACCCCTTAAGCAATCAGTATATCTCATCTGAAAACTGGACTTTTGATTTTTTTCTGAGAGGGGGAGAAGACAACTCTTTTTGTGAACTCAGGGAATTACATCTGTTCACTTTCCTCCTCCCAACTTTGCATAGCCCTCCCTCACTTAAATCTAATTTACTTGTTGCAGCATTACTTCCCTGATGTCATGGTTCTTTTCGAGAATGAAAGACAAACAACAACAACAACAACCCAACTTGGAAAGTCCCTAATCTTTCCTCTAATTAGAAATCAAATCATCCATTGTTGT
Source organism: Sarcophilus harrisii (assembly GCF_902635505.1). NCBI lineage: Eukaryota > Metazoa > Chordata > Mammalia > Dasyuromorphia > Dasyuridae > Sarcophilus > Sarcophilus harrisii. The sequence goes on along the minus strand of NC_045427.1, from coordinate 127,815,555 downwards.
GTCCTAGTTAATTGTTTCCTTTAATTGATTTTATTTGATTATATTATTTTTAATTTATAAAAAATCTGTCTCTTCCTATGTGCAGGGACCAAAATTGAGGAAACCTAGTCCTCATTTGTTATGCAATTGGCAAGTGTTTAATAAAGTGATATGCTCAGAAGCTTGGATCTTTGTTTCCTCAGCAATTTCATTTTTTCCTGCCATAATAGGAATAAAATAAAGTTTTATACTTGTGTTTGAAAGTGGAAGATGATAGAGGCATGGCTTGATAGAAATTCATCTGAAAAAGATTTGGGAATTTTAGTGAAGGCCATTAATATTAGTCACCAGGACAATATGGCTGACAAGAGAGATAATGTGATCTTAATTTAATGGATCTATGATCACACTAATATATATATATATATATATATATGTATATATATATGTGTGTGTGTATATATATACATATATATATATATTAATAGTGTAGATTGAATACTATCTTTCCCTTTCCATTCTGCATAATTCTGCCATATCCTTCCATTGTTCACAATAACCTAATATTATAGGAACCTTCCTTGAGTTTTGATACCATGAAGTTATCAGTGGAATATGTGACTCATTTATCCCTCATTCTAATCATATGAACCTTCCATCTTTATTTTTCAGTCATGTATTTCTTTGATAACATCTTTTATATGTTTCCCTTTTTGTAATTCCTTAGGGATTAAAGTATGTGATCATTTCCAGCTACCTAGTGAGATGAAGCAAAGAGGATAATTGCAAGACCACACCATGACCCTATTTTCTTCCTTAGACCCCCACATTTGTGACTCTAGGACCAAGAAGATTTGGTAGAAAGACCTTTGAAATACTCTAATCTTAGTTACAATATTAAAAGACAGAGCACAGATTGAGAATGTTAGGAGTTAGAAAGTTTCATACATGGCTATGACTCACTAAAGTCACAGAGAGTTTTTAAAGTTATACTTTTTGCTTTTGATTTCATGGGGGGGTATAATAATAAATATTTATTAAAAGCTTCCTCCTCCCCCAAATATACATGATTCACTTTTACATTTAATCTGTAACATTTTCTCCATTTTTCTTTCTTGTGTAGACAATCAACAAAATAATAAAACAAGTCCCTATTTGTAGCATTTGCCATTTTCTGAGGAGTAAATGCTCACACTAAAAATTTATTTTATTTTATTTTTTAATAGCCTTTTATTTACAGGTTATATGCATGGGTAACTTTACAGCATTAACAATTGCCAAACCTCTTGTTCCAATTTTTCACCTCTTACCCCCCACCCCCTCCCCCAGATGGCAGGATGACCAGTAGATGTTAAATATATTAAAATATAAATTAGATACACAATAAGTATACATGTCCAAACCGTTATTTTGCTGTACAAAAAGAATCAGACTCTGAAATATTGTACAATTAGCTTGTGAAGGAAATCAAAAATGCAGGTGGGCATAGATATAGGGATTGGGAATTCAATGTAATGGTTTTTAGTCATCTCCCAGAGTTCTTTCTCTGGGCGTAGCTGGTTCAGTTCATTACTGCTCCATTGGAAATGATTTGGTTGATTTCGTTGCTGAGGATGGCCAGGTCCATCAGAATTGGTCATCATATAGTATTGTTGTTGAAGTATATAATGATCTCCTGGTCCTGCTCATTTCACTCAGCATCAGTTCGTCACACTGAAAATTTAACAATCTTTAATTTAACAATTAAACATGACAATTAAATTTGACAATATTTGCTGTAGTGTACCCCTAATTAATCTATATATAAATCATAATCTTTTTAGGACATTCGAAGTTGGGGGAAAGAATGAAATTATGTGGAAACTGGAATGTGACCCAAGCAAATTGTGGATTTCTGTGGGATTAAATAATATTTTTAGATTGGTGAGAAACTTAGACTAAGGAACTGAAAGGGAAAAGGCAGTCCTGTTGATACATGTGTGAAAGGATTTAAAAAGGGATCAGGAGTTTCCAGATTCAGCCCATGTCTGTTCTGTAGTAGGGAGGTGATGCAGCTTGAGGTTGGATCACCACCTGGTGGCTTTTGCAGATGTTGCACTTTGAGTACCTGGCTATCTCACCAAGGTAAAGCCGAGTCCCATTTCCTTACACCAATAGGGCTACAAAGAGTTGAATGATCTGTCTTTGGCAGTAGTGGGTTCCCCCTCCCTGATTGTCATCAAGTCAATTACAAGTGGCTACTTGTAATTCTGAGATTTTGTGAAAGATAACTCTTTTGGTACAATTAGCTTAAACCCCCACACAAAAGCAAAACAACTGAAAGCCATTCTGAAACATCCATTAATCTCATCTTGGTATTCCTTCTGACTCCATTGGAATATCTAATTTTCTCTAAACCTTTTATTAATCCCTTTTTAAGTATAAACATGACTCCAGTCCTGGAACTTCAATGTTTTAAGGCAACTTTGTAGCAAAGGCTCATTCCTCAGTTTCTCTTTCGGAATTAATCTTTAATCTTCTCTACATTGAGAGAAAAACTTGACTACTGCCAACTCCATCACATAAAAGGTGTTAAATTCCATTCTTAACACTCTTAATTAGCAGTCTGAATATTTTCTTGAATTCCCTTGCTCCTTACTTCCTCTTGTTTCTAATTTTCATAAAAGTTATATTTGTCTTTTTCCATTTTATAGTATGATTGTCAATTAGTTTCTCAATCAGTGTCCCAATACAAAAATACACAGCTTCTATATGATCATTGCACTCTATTTAGTTACAGTTATTAAATATTAAATATGGTATCGCTTATGAGACTTGTTAAAACCTGGCTTCTGATGGACGCTATTTTTCTCCCCTCAAAGTGATTAGGAGTTACTGGATCCTGGCCTATATTAGAAGCAATATGTTATCATAAAAAGAACGCCAGACTTGCATTCAGGGTGACTGTATTTGAGTCTCAGACCCATCCCACCTTCATTAGCCATGTTCATACAAACAAATAACTCACCCTCCTTGAAAGATGCTTTTCTCATAATGACAACTCTCATTTGTATGGTATTTCAAAGTTTGCTCAATGCTTTTCACACATTCTTGGTGAATTCACATTGATCCTCTGTCATAGCAATATCCCCATTTTACAGATGTGTAATCTGAGACTCAAAGAGATTAAGTTACCCAGATAATGGAATCAGATGGTTGGAGTCAGGGATAAAGCCCAAGTATCCTGGGTCCTCTATTTGGTGTTTCTTCCACTTCACTTATACTCCTTGATAGGATTAAATGCCTTATTAGATGCTCACCTGTGAAATAGAAAATACCTGCAGGATTCAAAGTATATTGATTGGTTCTATGGTGATGAAAGGCAACTCTCTCTTCTGGAATTGGGAAGGTGATTTTCTTGACACCAGGATGGTTCTTTTAAACTTTCATCCATTGCTACTGTTTATGCCCCAAAGTCCTCCTTCATACAACAGTCCTTTGAGTACTCCAAGATAGCTATCCTGTTTTCATCAAGCCTTCTCTTCCACAGGTTCACCTTCATATAATTCAAAGCTCTTATCATTTTGGTTGGGTTCCCTTGAATATTTTCAGGTTTATTATTAGGATTCTCCTAATCATGGTACCCATACAAAAAATTCCAGATGAGTTCTGCTGAAAGATGTGTACAGCAGGTCTATCCCTCCCTATTCCTAGTATGGCCTCTTTATTCAACCTGAAGTTGCATTACATTTTTAGCATTACATCATATAGCTGATTCACATTGGACTTTCATTAAAATCCCCTTATCTTTTGTTACTGGCTAGGATCCAGTAACTCCTAGTTATTTTGAGGGGAGAAAAATAGCGTCCATCAGAAGACAGGTTTTTTTTTTTTTTAACAAGTCTTATAAGTGATACCAAACTTAATATTTAATATGTGAACTTGAATAACTGTATTAAGATAGAGAATATTGATCAGGAAGAAACTATGTATTTTTGCATAGAGGAACTGATTCAGAAACCAATTGACAATCAAACTATAAAATGGGAAAAAAGACAAATATAACTTTTATGCAAACCAGCAAACAATTGTAGTTGAACTATGCTTGTGAGATTAATTTTTTTATGTGTATCAAAGTACAAGATTTTACATTTAATCCTACTGAGGTTTAGCTTTTAAATTCAATCAATTTTTATAGTCTGTCAAAATCTCTTTGGATCCTATTTCTGTCATTCACTGTTAATTGCCAACTTTGTATCATCTGCAAGTTTGATGAGGGTACCATCTGACGAGGTCTTTATGTAAGTCATTGATAAAAATATTACAGGTAAATTAATTACAGGTAAAAAAATATAGGTCCCTGAGGTACTTTATCTTTTCCCATGTTGATGTGGAATCACCAACAATCACACTTTGTGTCTGGCCACCTAACAAGTTTTGAATCTATCTGATTAAATTATTATCTAACTCATACCGTTCTCTTCTTCACAGGAATAATTTGAGATATTTCATCAAAAGCTTTGCTACAATTGAGATAAACTATATCCATGACATTCCCCTCATCTACTTGTTTAATAATCCTGTCAAAAAAGGAAATGAGGTTAGTCTGGCATGATCTTTTCTTGATGAAGCCATGAAATCCTATTTCCTTTTCTAGACATTTGATGACTACTTGTTTAATGATATATTCTAGAATTTTTCCCTGTAATGAAGTCAAGCTCACTGATCTATAGTTTGCAGATACTATTCTCTTTTCTTTTTTGAATATCAGGGAAATATATCTCTTTTTCAATTCAATTTTACAATTTCAACACATCCTTCTTCTATTTTCTATGATCCTTATCACTGACAGTGACTCAGGAATCAAAACTGTTAGTTTCTTTAGAAACCAAGGATGTAGTTTATCTGGTCAGGTAACTTAAATTTATCAAGATCAACTAGGTACTTTCTTACTATTTCCTTTTTTTCCCCTTGGGTATCAACTCCCTCTTAGTCATTTTTATTTCCAGTGTAAAAGTCATTCTCTTAGCAAAAACTAGAAATAAAGTAAGTGCTGAGCTTTTTTTTGCCTTCTCTATTATTTAACAGTTCATCTACCCCAACTAAAAGGTGAGATTAAATGAAAAGATAAAATCTTGGGGGGATTCGACAGTGGCTTTTTATTGCTGAGGGATTTTTTCCAGTTTCATGTTAGTCTTTGAAGAAGGGAACAAGCTAAAGGAGCCAACATCAGATTTAGGAAATAACCTTCATGTTTGGGGTTCAATTACATTTGGTGGTTGTTGAACCGTTTTCATAAAAATTCCTTAAGGTGAGATGTAGGTTCCTGTAAAAGTGAAATTGAGGTTTTCAATATCTCTATAAGACTTAACATTCTTCAGATTGAATGAGTCCTCTCTGCTCCCATGGAACCACTTCACATTGACACTCTAAGATACCTTTCATTTAACTGATTAGCCTCTAATAAAGCATGCTGTTATTCTACAAAGGTTAACCCATCTAATGATAGGATCTTTAGGTTAGTCTTTAAATGACAGTCCAGACATGTCTTCTCCTATTCCAACATTTTAATGAAGAACAAGGCACAGATTTAACAGAAATGGCAGACAAGTTATGAACAAGAACCATTGTATGCTGAAGTTTCTCCTAGGCAGTCTCAGAGTACTGTTGTACTTTAGCATCAAATAATAGAATAGCAGAACTGGAAGGGATATTCCAGTCCAAACTCTCCCCCTATATAGAATTTCCTTCTACAGTATCCTTGACACAGAATCATCCACTCTCTGATTGAACACCTTCAGTGACAGAGATCCAATAGACTCACAAGTAAATCTTCTCTGTTGTTCAATTAAATGTTCTATCAAGTACCTACTGTAGTTCTTGACAATAGAGATATGAAGATTAAATCAATTTCAATATTATACAATTGAACAAGTATCCATTAAGCAGATACTATGACCCTGGAACCCTGTTGGGAGCCAGGAATACAAAGACAAAATTTAAAAAAAAATCTTTGATCTCAAGTGGCTTAGATTCTAGTGAGGAAATAAATGATATATACAGATAAATGTATTCATGGTAATCTGAAAAGAGGGAAGAAGGGGAAGAAAGAAGAGAAAGAGACAGAGACAGAGACAGAGAGAGAGAGAGAGACAGAGAGAGACAGAGAGACAGAGGGGAGTGGAGGAAAGAGAGAAGTAGAGACAGAGTGTACAGGATTGTTCTAGCAGAGAATGAAAAAATGACTGAAATAGGATTTATTAAATACTTTAGTCTGTGCAAAGCTCAGCATATGGGAATATTAGAATATGAACACTAATGGAAAGATCAAGCTTACATTCTAATTCTTAAATTCTACATACAGATAGAAGGTTTCAGCATATGTCATGTGGAAAGACTCTATGGTCCTTAGGGTGTTTCAGCAAAGAAGATGGACATGCATATTTTTAATATTATTTCAATTGATTAAACCAAATCTATTTGTGCTATTGGAAAATTCAACAATGTTGAGGGCTTTGGTGGTAGGAACTTTCTTTTTTGGGTTTTCAGTAGCTGTGGTGACTGAGGAGACAAGGCTGCCTCATTTGCAGAAGCAGATTTCTGATTAGCTTCTCCACAAAGATTGTGCTTTTGGAAGATGGTTGTTGGGGACAAGAGTGTAGCAGGGTTGGTGGTGGGATGGGGCACTATTAATCCCAGCGCTTTGTGGACTTTCTGCATAGGTGACGGTTAACCATCTGTTGTGTCAGGAATGCTTCACAGGGATTTCTCCTTTCAGTGGTAGCTGTATAGGCCAGTCTGGAAGAATTAGAGACTGGGAAGGGAGTTCCAGGGCTCTGGGAAAACTTTATGGAAGAAATGGATCCTGAACTGGGTCTCAAAGGAAGATTATTTCAACAGAGATGTTGATAGATCCCGTTCTAGTTTTAGAGAACAGTGAATGCAAAGACATGAAGAGGGGAATTCAGGGAAATTGGTGGGAGAGGGGGCCAGTAAGGAGGGCAGTGGAGATTGATTATCCAATTTGACTGGAACAGCATCCAACATTCCTTGTTGTTAGAAAGTTCTTATTCACTCTGAGCCAAAATTGGATTCCCTGTAACTTCCACCTATTCCAGGATTGCTTAAAATTGTAATCTTTTTTTAAACTCCGGGATGTGACCCAAGACTAATTTTCTATATATCCTTTCCTTGTCTTTGTGAATATACACAGCTGTCTTGGAAAGCATCAAAGCCATGTGCAAGCTGCTACACTGGAGGGAAATGATCAGAGTTGTGTAAGGCTTGTCTCTCTCCTCAGCTGGCCGATGTATATGTACTCATCACCTGCTTCAGGACAAAATTTGTAATGAAGGTAAAGGAAGGGTACAATATTAAGAGAGGAATGGAGAAGCTCATTATCCTTTACTCCATTTCTTGTACTCCATGGTCCAGTCAAACTTTTTTATGTTTTTCACATATGGAGTTCTATCTCTCATTTCTGTTCTTTTGAATTGGCTATCCACTAGTCTTCAATGCACATCCTTCTCACCTTCATCTCATAGTATCCCTCTCATCCTTCATGGAAAACTTAGACATCATTTCCTATACAATAGCATCTAGTGACCTCAAGGATTATAGTAGATAAAATGAAAGGCCTGAGGTCAGAAAGACCTGAGTTTAAATCTGTCTTTAGTCACTTATGAGCTGGCAAGTCACAACCTCTAAGTTTCCTTATTTATAAAATGGGGATCATAATTGTATTTACCTCCAAGGGATATTATGACGATCAAATAAGGTAATATTTATAAAATAGTTAGCACAGTACTTGGTATAGAGTAGGCACTTAATAAATGGTTATTTCCTTCCTTTTTTGATTTTTCTAAATGCTAGTCCCTTCTTTTCTTTAATGATTATTTATTTATTTATTCTGTATATCCTTATGCATTTTCACATTTGCCTTCTCCATTATAATATAATTATAATATAAAAACTTTGAGAACAATATTTTTATTCTCTGTGTATCCTTAGTACCTAGCTTAGTATCTAGCACATAATAGGTGCTTAATATGCTAGTCAACTGTCTAATTGCTTACTTTTACCTCTGCTTTATGTGAAAGATTGAGTGCCCTTGTTTGACTTTTCCATAAGTTTTGATCTTTCATGAGTTTGCTGAGCAAACCAGTCTCTTCATTCTTTATTCCTTTACAGTTAATTAACATCCAACATTCAATGAGTTGCTGAGTTCAAGTAAGTCACAGTTCTGGACATGCAGAAAGAGCCCAAGGGACCAATTCCTTTCTTAGGGAACTGAAAATCAGGGAACTCTGAGCTGACTGTTTCAGTAACTGAGGTTGGTCAGTGATTCAATGAGTCAATTGTATGAGAGAAAGAAGTCAGGCTCTGATGGTGCTAAAAAGACCTGAGGCTGCAATAAATATAGTCTGTGAAGTAGTCACTTCATCATCAAGGCAAATCAGGTATCTCAAGTTGACCTCCTGGGATTTCTCAAGGCTCTCCTGAGTGAATCTTATTCTTATCTTGGTGCCTTTCCTGGTGATATCCTGTGTCTCATCTATTACAATCTCTCCCTTCAAGGTCCAGCCTTGACATCTCTTCTTCTATTAAGCCTTCCTCAATTCCTTCCTCCCCTAATTGAGCTGAAAGTAATCTCTTCACATTTCTCATAGCACTTGATCTGAATACTTATCTAGCTTATATTAGTGTCCTCTGTGTTGGGATCTTTTCCCATTGGATTTTCAGCTTCTTAGTAACTAACCTTGTGCTACAATACCTAGTACTTCATAAAAATTAGTTGAATGAGCTTAAATCTGACTGCACAAAGATCCAAGTTTGAAGGAGCCAGAGTGTGAGTCCTTTACCCATCCCTATTTCCCCTCCAAAGGTGGGCCTGATTGCTCCTAGGGAAAGCCCTGGATTCTTTTCTCACTGTTTCCTCTCCTTCGCCGCAGTCTTCAGAGTGGTCAGGGCTCAGCCAGCACCAGTGAAGAGGCAGGAAGGGCAGGATGTTGGAATGTGAGAGGCCAGAAGGATCTCATACCAGGGATGTATGAGTTGGAGCAATGTGAGGTTTCCCACAGGTAAACTACTGTAAATCTCCCAGGGTCTGCCTGCAAGAGATCTTAAAGCTCTTCTTAAGCCTTCCTGCCTTCCTGCCTGTATCCCTCTCTCAAAATAACTTCTGTTTCAAAGGAGGAGTATTTAAGGGACCAGGAAGGGAAGGAGCTAAGAGCTGAGGGAGTGGGGAGGTCTGCCACTAGCTCTTAGTGGTTCAGATGTGGTTTGACAGTCAGGCTTATAGGAAAAGTGCTTACGCTACTGAGGTTTGCTTCCATACACATCTCTTGGCTGTTCACACCTTTCACACACACTTTCTACCAGGAAGGTTAGATATAAAACAGGAAACCTGCTGTCAGTCTCAGGACTGAAGGCAATTCTAAGCATCCTCCACAGGAACTGGTTTTTTCTTGGGTTAGAAACTCTTTGGTAATACTTAGCATGGAGCCTCTTAAATAAACTGTTGACTAGTGAGAGCATTCTGCTTTTGAGTTCTCTCTTGCTTACCTTTTGATCATTTATTATCAGGCCCCATGCTGCTGCAAACTTCTTTCCTCCCAGGATTTCCCCACTTGTATCCTCTAACCAAGCTAAGTTACTCACCATCTTCACTGTATACTATGTGTCTCTTCTCCATAATCTCCAATTTCTTCCTTTCCTTTCTCCCTTCTCCTTGGATAATGCTTATCCCCTCTCCTGGAATGACCTCTCTTGTCGATTCTTTAATGTCTAACTTGAATCCTTATTTACTCCATGAAATTTTCCCTGGGCTTCAGCCCTTATTTATTTTTTCTTAAATGCCTATGGAGCTAATGGTCTGGATCTTAGTTTCACACTTAATTAGGTACTGTCTTCTATTATTTGCTGTTATTTCTTATGGCTTTGTTTTATCTCTCCAACTATACTGGATATTCCTTGAAGGTCAAGGATCATATAATTGTAAAACTTCACAGACAGAAGGGACCTCAGAGGTCATCTGGTCCAATTGTGCCTGAATAGGAGTTCCCTTTATGCCCTCCCTCATACAGTAATCTGGACTCCATTTTTGGATCGCTGGGTATGGGGAATGTGATACCTTCTGAGGAAAGCCTTTCCACTTTTGGATGTCTCTACCATTGGAAAAGTTTGTCTTATATCAAACCTTTATCTAACTCACTATAATTTCCACTCACTGCTGCTAGGGGGTAGCAGGATAGAGTGCTGGGGCTGAAACTAGGAAGATCTGAGTTTAAATCTGGCCTCAGACACTTGCTAGCTGTGTGACTCTGGGAAAATCACTTAATTCTTTTTGCCTCAGTTTCCACAACTATAAAATAAACTGGAAAAAGAAATGACAAATCATTCGAGTATCTTTACCAAGAAAATCCCAAATGGGCTCATAAACAGTCAGATGTGACTGAATAACTCAACAACAGCTGTTCCTAGTTTTTCTCTCTGATCTTATACACCAGCATAATTACCTCATTTATTGGTGAATGATACAACTTAAATTTTGAAGTCTTCTGCCTGTATTCCAATAGGCCACTAGACAAGACCCCCCCTCAGGGTCTCATATAGGATGGAAGAACTCACAAGGCAAATATTCCAGATGACTGGACTCTTTAGAGTCCATTCCATTATATTCCATTATATTCCATTTCCATTCCATTATATTCCATTATAAAAAAAGTTTACCTCTGACTTCTGTGCTCTCCCACTCATTAATAACCAGCTCTTCAACATAAAGGTGGGTTTAGGAACATTAAACAGTAATATGGGCTAACCTTGTATTTTTTAAATTACTTGATTACAGGCACTTTATAGAAAGGGAGAAAGGCTGGTATCTTTATCATAGTTGTTGGCAACAGCTCCACAGTTGATTTCTTATTCCACAGATCAATAAACCTGGTTCCATAATTATGACAACAAGAGATGGTTACCAGCTTCTTTTATTTAATACTAACTTAACAGATAACAGAATATGTCAAAGACATAGTCGTCCTTTCTTTGAAACTGACATACCATTTTTCAAAGGGAGAAAAGACAGCTTAAACCAATGATATCTATTGCAACTTTCCCAGGTGTATGAAGAGGTTTTTTTTAGCCTGTCTATAAACATTACTTAGCTGTTGGTACTCTCAGTGTGAGATGGTCCAGTGACCAATGAATGGACATATTACTGGAGGAAATGAATCATATAAATCTTGACAGTCTGAATATAAATGAAACCAGAAGACAAAAGGAAATTGAAGCTGATGGGGACTAGCTTTTCTTATAGAGGCAAAAAAAATGAGTTGGCAGAGATGGCTTATATTGCACATCCAAAAAGCAACATAACATGAAATACATAGTCACTTCTTATAGTGATCATGATAAGTAAGGGAATTGTGAGAAGAAAGAGAACCACGCTGACTCCATCTTGTGACTCAAGTCTGGATCTAGCTCAGTCCCCTTTCTTTTTGATTATAGATCTAGTCTAATACTTATTATGTGAGAGAAAACTTGGTTCACTTATGGAAATTATAAGAAAACTTTATTGCATTGTTTGAAGTTAGCCCTCTATGACTGGAAAGCTGGACCACTTCTACCTGTTGCTTAAAGAGCCTTAACTAAGGACCTAGCTTATGTTGACCAGAAACCTAGCTAGATACAAAGATTGATGCAAGGATTTTTCTCACAATTACAAATTTCACACAATCCATATATCTTCTCTGAAAACCGATTTTGTACTGGTTAATTAGCCCTTACTTTTTTATTCCTTTGATTAGATTAGATTACATTTGGGGGAGTGGGACACCTCTTTTTCTGATATCAAGTACCTGCTTTCTCTCCTCACTCCCAATTTTCAAAACTCACTTATCTCCTTCCCAACTTAGAAAATCCTTAATCTTTCCTTTAATTATAAATGAGATTACATGATTTTTGCCTCTTGGTCTGTACCCCATTAATTGTTTTCTTTTAATTATTTGTTCCTATTTGATTGTTTTAATGCATAAAATAGTCTTCCTCTGTACTTGGGGTTCAGTGCCAAAGCTGAGGAGGCCTGGTTCCAATTTGTTATGCAGTTGGCATGCATTACTTAATAAATCGATGTGCTCAGAAACTTGAACCTTTGTTTCCTCAGTCATTTCATCTTTTACCTATCACATAAATAAACATTTGCAAAAAAGACTCCCGTGAAGTCAAATGTAACTTATATGCTAACATGTGTTGCAGAGGTTGAGATAGAGAAATTCTGTGAAGACCTTGTTATAATCTTCCAAATTAGATAAACACATATTCTAATACTTGGTGCTTGAGTGTAAAAATCATCATGCGAGGTATTTTTAAAATGTCAGAATTATAGTTCCAAAATAAGAAATAAGAATTATCATAGATCCATTGATAATATAGAAAATAATGGATAAGAAAATTGTAGAATCATGCTCACAGATCATAAATACTCATTTTACAGATGACAAAACTAAGATTCAGAGAAGTTTAATGTTTAGCCCAAGGTCACACTGTTGATTAAGTATCAGAGACAGGATTTGATAGTAAGTTATAGTGATGTGGGGTCCATCATGCTATCCACTATGCTACTGCTTTTCTCAAAGAACAGACATTGGCAGAGGCTATGACTATTTTATTTCCTAATAAAATTTAACCAGTGTAGATCATTTCATAACTAAGAGACCAAAAAGACCTAGAATCCATTGAATCAGAAAGCATTTGATATCTCTGCCAAGCAGAGAGTTATAGAAGCCAAGGGCAATACCGATTTAGAAGATTAACAAATATTTTTTATGTGGACAAAAGTCTGACTGTACTCTCTCTCCCTCATAGTACCTTCCCTCCAATGGCACCTTTCTTCTTATTCCAGCTAACTCTGGTTAGTCTGTTAAACTCCTGTATGGTTCTAACCTGCCAGGCAATGACAGATCCAGGTCTCATGGCCTATTCCTTTAATGGATTCTTCCAAATTCCTTTCCTTTTTAACCATATGTTCTTCCAACTCTATTTCATATTTACCCCTCCTGGTGCCTGTTTTACCCCTTATTGTTGTCTGTCACCTCTTCCCTTAAATAAAACTACCTTTTGGAAAAAAAAATCATAATTTGGCAACTAAAGGTAAGAGGAGGATCAAAGAAGGGTGGATTGATACTCAGAATGGATAGGTCTATGAAAATTGATGACTAAAAATATGAGACTTGTTTAACTTTATTTTGCTTCCGTTTTCTCTATTTTGAAGAATGATTTTTGGATTGCAAAGAAGAGAAGAAAAATAATTAACAAGGAATTGATTCTTAAGTAAGGAGTAGTAAGTCACTATCAAGATGAAATTTAAAAGGAATTAATGTAAAGTCTTCTATCTGGCTTCAAAAAAAGATAAAAAAGCCCTAACCTTACAAGATGAGAAAAGTATAGATAAACATTAATTCATCTGAAAAAACACACATATACAATATCTTGCTTTTGTACAGTGTTTTGATGCTTGTAAAGCTTTTTACAAATATCATCTCATTCTTATCTGATAATAACTTTGGGAGATAGGTGTTATTATTATCTCCACTTTACAGATGAGGAAACAGACAGGAAGGTTTAGCAATCTGCATAGATCAATAAATTTGTAAGTGTCTGAGATCAGATTTGAACTCAAGTCTTTTAAACTCCATTTTCAGAAATCTATCTGTTGTGCCATCTAACTGGGGATTTTGGTGAAATATAATTCAATAATGTGGTAATACATGAATACAATCTTAAGTTACATGTGAAGCATGGTGTCAAATACTAAGACAGTTTTATTTCCATAAGACTCTGCCTTAGTCAAACCATTAAAAAATAGGGAGTATTGTGTTGAATCTAGGTTACACTTTATTAAATTATAGGGTTAAAATTAGAGTTTGGGTTAGGGTTCTCATTTTTAGGTTATTGTTAGGGTTAAGTTTAGGGTGTACATTTTTAGGATAAGAATTAGGTTTAGGGTGTGCATTTTAAAGATTAGGGTTAGGGTTCAGATTCCAAATGAAGACTAGAATGGTAAACAGCACTTCAGAATCCTGTTATTAGAAGATCAAGTAAAATAGTGAGATGTTAGTTTGGATAAGAGAATACTGAGATATTATGTGGTACTTTTCTTAAGTATTGGGAAAGTTTCAAATGGATAAGAAATTCAGTCTGTTCAGCTTGGTCTCAGGAAGAAAAACTAGGAATAATGGATCAAAACTGAAGAGACAAATTGAAGCTTAATATAAGGAGAGACTCCCTAACAGAATTATTGAAGGGGAGAATGGACTACCTTGGGAAGCAGACAGTTCCTTCTTGGTGGAGGGTTTCAAAGGGAGTTTGGAGGATGTAGCTGTCAGGCATATTCATTTCCAGTGATGGGTTGAATCACCTAACCTTTGAGTTTCTCCCAACTCCAAGATTCTTATTTTGTAAGTAACCACATTGGTGGGATAAAAAAAATTCATTGAAATGAATTACAAAAGACTGAGTAGCATTTGATTCATTTAGTTTGAATTACATTATCATACAAATTGAAGATTAGTTGGAAGGATTGGGAGATTTTTAGCTGGAGAAGAGAAAATTTAGGGGCAACATGAGAGCTCTCTTCAAATATTTGAAGAGATGTTATGTGGGAATCCAGAGACTATCAATGAGTAGAAATAGAACTAGATGTGGAGAAGACTTTAGAAGTCACTAAGTTCAACTCCCAATTTTACAAGTGGAGAAACTGAGGCCAATTGAGTTTAATTGATTTGCCTCAGATCAAACAGATTGTGACAACACCGTACCATGATTCTCTTTGATGAAGAGGAGAGCCAGTCCTCCAAAGAAAGCCTCCCAGTGAGATCTCTTTTTTTCTCTCCCACTGTTTCTTAAGTCTTACTTTGCCTAGGAAAGTAGGTATACAAGGGCCTTAGGGAATTTTTTGACCTTACTAAAGCAGTTAGGGACTGGAAAAAATTTGAGAATTAATACGCTGCTATATATACACAGAGGGACAATTCTGGGCCATGTGGGGCCCAGGGGCAAACTTCTATCTGTAGCTAATCCTGTTCATACACATTTTCATTTAAGTGAAATGAGGTTAAAATAGACCCCACAGGCAACCTTACAAGGAGGAAAGCAGCCACCAATGGGAAACCTGAGGAAACCATGTACTCTCTTTTTCCTTTTTGATGGGGTTTTCCTTTCAGGTTCAAAGTAACTTTTTCATTCCCTTATCAACTCCACTTAAAAGTATTTTCTTCTCCTCCTTCAATTTTTCTAGAGCAACTTGCCTGATACTTTTCTTTGTCCTGTCAAACTCTGTCTTTTATTATACTTGGTATTTTTGTCATGTAGTAGTTTTTCAGTCTTATACAACTTTACATGACCTCATTTGGGTTTTTCTTAGCAGAGACATTGAAATGGGTTTGCCATTTCCTTCTCTAACTAATTTTGCAGATAAGGAAACTGAGGCAAATAGTATTAAGTGACTTGCCTAAGGTCACACAACTAGTAAGTATTTGAGGTGGGATTTGGACTCAGGAAGATGAATCTTCCTGAATCTAGGTCTAGCAACTTACTCTTATATTTACCTATGTACATATTCTATTTTATCTTCCTAGCAGAAAGAACAAGAAGGGAACACATATTTATTAAGCACCTTCCTATGTGCCAGGCACTGTGCTAAATGCTTTACAAATATTATTTCATTTGAGACATTCTTTCTAGGAATAGTAGCATTGATTAGACTGCTTTTCTCCAAGTCACATTGGTGGGAAGGGTATGAGTAATGAGATGGCATGAGGAATCCAAGAAATTCATTGGATCTGAGATGGAGTAAGAGAATATTAATACCCAATAATCTTCTCTTAGGATCATAAGGATGGGAGGCAGATTTTGGATTAGAGATGGAAACTGGAGAAAAATTGATAAGGTATGGAATTAGCTGGGAAGTGACTTTAAAATCAAAATATATACGCTCTCAATAATAGATTCCTGCTTCAGAAATCAGTCCAACGTGACTTCTGATGTATTTCTTGGCAAAAATTATCTTTGAGGGAAACCTTCACTTACCTTTTATCAACTGTATTTTGGTTCCACATCGTCATTCTGTTGGTGAACTGAGCTGGCTGTGTAACAGGAAGAACACTGGATTCAAAGTCAGAGAACTACAGTTCTGTCATCATTGCCAGTGACCTTTTGGTAGAGTGAAAAGCGTGTTCATTCTGGAGTCAGAGAACATGATGATTCACATCTTGTCTGTTATATTTACCACCTTGATTACTTTGGGCACTTTAAACCTCTATTTCCTTATCCGTAGAAGAGGCTGAACTCTAAAGTATCTAAGCTCTAGGTCTGTGATTTTACAATGCCAATTAAGCTTATTTTTTCATATATGAAGTGAGGAGTTGAATGTGATATCAATGAGATACTTTCTAGTTCTAACTGTAGGATTCTTTTACATCTAAAAACATAGACACAGAACCACATACTCCCTGTTTTTTAATTCCAAAAACTGCAGCTGTAATTCTTTAGAATTCCACGAGGTGGCAGGTTTTGCCTGGAAAATAACTTTCAACTTATTGGCCCTTCACTATCTTAGAGAGGATGTTTTCACAAAATAATGTTCCTTGACAAATGTAATTTATATTGATTGCTTTTGTTAATGCATCATAGAAGACATTTGAACTGGCTTCATTCTTGGGGATGTTTATTGCTTTTTCTAGCCAGAAAAGAAATAAACAAGACTTTTACCCTATCTATGGGTCACAATAATGATGGGTCTGGCAAAATTGAGGTTAGTCTAGGGGTGAGGAGGAAGAAGGGATTGGTGAGGAAGGGAGTGCCCTTGAGAGAAACAGAAGTTGAAGCATTTAGAATGCAGACATCTATCAAACAGGGAGCTTTTCACCCTATTATTTCTTTTGTAGAATATGTTTTGTTTGCCTTTTAATATTGTATGAAGTGAATTAGAAAGCTGGGAGTTGTGCTTTGTTCTGCTGGGACAGTAAGTAGTACTTCCTGCTTGGGTAACCCATGAAACACTGCTTGATTTGATGTTAACCTCTATTTCTCCAGTTCCACCTTTCTTCCCTAGTGAGATTCAATGATGCTGATTATAAACTCTTTTCCATTCCAGTCTCAGACCCAGCTCTTCATGGTGTTACTCATCTGGGGTGCAATGTTGGTTTTCTTATTTCAAAAATTTAGAGCTAGAAGGAACCTTAGAGGTCATAGAATACTAAACACTCATTACCCCTAGTTCTCTCCCCACCCCCTACCTGTCAGAAATACACAAATAAGGGATCTAAGGTCAGACAGGTAGACATTTACATTTTTATTAACCATTTGGGAAATTGTGCTTTGGATGTTTGGGGACTGATTTTTTTTAGGAAAGGAATAAAAAACATAAAAGGCAAAAATGTCATATTCTGAAAGGGGGGGAGAAAACCCCTTTCTTTGAGGGAAACTTTCACTTACCTTTTATCAATTGTGTTTTGGGGAGAGGGAGAGGGAGAGGGAGAAGGAGAGGAAGAGGGAGAGGGAGAAGGAGAGGGAGAGGGAGAGGGAAGAAAGGGGAGAGGGAGAGGGAAAGAGAAAAGAAGGGGGAAGGGAGGGGGAAGAGGGGCAGGCAGAGACAGGGAGGGAGAGAGAGAAACACACACAGAGATATTGACAGAGAAAGACAGAAATAGAGAAAGATTCAGATAGAGACAGAGAGATAGAGATAGAGTTAGTCAAAAATATAGAGATAGAGGCAGAGACAGGCAGAAAAATATACAGAGATCTATCATTCCTCTCCTCCCCTTCACCCCACCAGCTTATCCTATCAACTTTCCAATTTCTGGTCAATCAGGGGAAAAAAACCCTACTAAGTAAAACATATTTTCAGGGTTTGGATTAATATTGTAGTTCATGATGGTACTTCATTCCTTTGCCTTCTCTCTTAACCTTCATCTTGGTCTGAAATCTTACAACAAAGTCAGTACAGCCAGAGTTTTTCATGGAGGAAAATAAAAGCACTGAGAGAACACTTGAAGATTTCTGTGGGGAGGGGCTCAACTTACTCTTATCTTTAAGTAGGAATCCCAGTGCAAGTTATTCTTTGAATCGCAGAGACTCTGGAAGATCTTAAAAATGTGAGAAAAGCATCAACTAAAAGATTTGGGGTCAATTACCCAAGTAGAGAAAGAGGTGATTTTGAGAGGGAATTGTTCATGTGGAAAGCTCTGAGGGATAGTAATGAGAAAATTCAGAGTCCAAGTTAGCTGGTGATTGGGATCCTAACAGTGTCTATTTCAGGAGACTGAGGTGGACTTATAAATCAATGATTTCATCCAAAGATTTTCAGAGAAACTCTGAAGAAGGCATCACATTTAGTCAGAGAATGTTACAAGAATGCAACTTCTGTCTCTCTCCTTCCATTCCCTCCAGCTTTGATTTTCTTGGATCTCAGAACTTTGGGATTATAGACTTCTGAGACATAAAGGAATGTAGAGATCATCATCTATCTTTATGAAGTTGACCCCAGATGAATTGATACCCCCCTAGTCAATTCCCCTAGCTCCAGCCTTGCCTTGCCTCTTGGACATTTCTAGCTGGATACTCCATAGGTACTTCAAAAGCAACGTAATCCAAACTGAGTTCATTATCTTTCTTCTTAAATGTATTCTCTTTCCAAACTTCCCAGTTGCTGTTGAGGATGCCACTATCCTTCCAATTATCCAGCTCATGACCTCAGTGTTATCCTAAATACCTTTGTCATTTGCCCCATATATCCAATTAACTGTCATATCTTGAAATTTCTTTCTCTAGTCTGTAACATCTATCCCATCCATCTCTGCTCTTTCCTTGGTTATTACAATAATCTTGTAATTGGATTCTGAGTTTATGTCTCCCCATTTTACCCCATCCTTTACAAAGCTGCCATAATAGTAATTTTCCTCAAATGTAGTTCTGACCACATTGATTTTTCCTCCTTCCACTTCACCTCAAAAAATTTCAGTCACTCCCTATTTTCTTTAATAGAAAATATAAGCTTTGTCTGATATTTAAAGTTTTTCAAAACCTTCTCCTATGCTTCTAGGATTTTTAGCATATTATCCTTTCTACTTAATCTAGCATTCCAGCCCACTTGTTATTCCTCACACACAAGACTCTATCACCCATCATTCTACCTTTCTGCTGTTTGTCTTCCATACCTGGGATGCTCTGTCTCCATGCCTCATCTGTCTTATAGAATTCTTGACTTTCTTTAATACTCAGATCAAGAGACTCTTTCTGTAGGAGGCCATTCAAGGTCTCCATACAGTTAGTGCCCTCCCTTTCAAGTGACTGCCCCTCTGCAAATTTATTTTGTAAGGAACCGATTTATGCTATTTCTCCCCTAATAGAATGTGAGCTCTTTGAGTAAGGGAACTGTTTTTGTATTTCTGGATGTCCTCAGTGCTTGACATAATATCTGACACATAAAAAAGTGCCTAATAAATGCATGTAGGCTGGTTGACCAATTCTCATTCTTTCAACACTCTCCCACTCACATTTTCTTGTTTTAACTTGTAATCATGATGGCATGCTAAGGTCAGTAAATGCCATTTTATAAATAGGAAGACTGAAGGTTTAGTGTTAATTCCCCTATGAAAGTGAAAAGGCTAGGACTGTGAATTGTTGCCAAACCTACATTCTGCAAGTCCTGTTCTTCCCTTTTCCTCAGGGGCTTCTCCTAAATTTAGCATTAGAAGGGCATAGAATCACAAGAACTTATGGCCTCCCAAAGAAACTCTTCCATTTTGGGGCAATTCTTATTGTGAGGTTTGGAACAATTCTTATTGCAAGGAGGTTTTTCTTGTATCCAGTTGAAATTGTCTTTGAAATTTGCATCCAGGGTTTCTAGTTCCTTTGGGAATAGCAAAGCTTTAATCTAATAATAAAACTAGCATTTACATAGTGCTTTCTGTATGTTATTTCATTTGAGTCTCACAACAATGCTGTGAGATAGGTGCTATTATTGTTTCCATTTTATAGATGATAATGAAGCTCAGCCAGTTTTGACTTGCCCAGAGTCATACATATGGCCAAGTCTCAGGAAGGATGTGGACAGAAATATTCCTGATTGCAAGTTCAATACTTGCCTACAGCTCACTTAGCTGTTTGGGCCCATTGAATCTTTCTTTGCCTCCATCTTTCCCACTGTCTATTCATATGTTTACTCACTTATTCCCTTCCAGTCTGTCACTTTCTCATTTCTCTCCCATTCACAACATCCTATAGTTTAAGAGCCTCAGGTTTCTGATGTAGGTGACTTACTGGTGTAAGGTCACAGAGAACCAGTGCTCCAGGCTCTGGATTGGCAGGGGGTGGATCACACATATGGATTGATGACCTCATCCCTGCCCTTGGGGTGCCACTGATCTGCAGGCTGCTTTGTGCTGGACCATTGCCTATGGAGCAGCATCTGTCAATGGTTGTGCTGACAGGTGTGAGTATGCCTGCTGACTGGGTTGGCCTGCCCTCTCCTGCCCTCCTGAGCACGGCTCTGCCTAGCAGCAGGTGCAGAAAAAGGGCCCCAGTCCATTCATGTGGTGGGGGCCAATCTCACACTGCTTATTATTTCTGCTAACTCAGTTCACTGGAACTTAGCCTGTGGGAAACCTATATTTGAACTGTTTTGTCAGAGTCATGTTGTGATGAGACTGCTGAATCAGGGTCTTTGTAGCTCTAGAGGAACTTTTCTTTTCCTTTTTTTTCATTTTTTTCATTTATTTTCAATTAATAAGTCTTTTTTTCTCTCCCTCTCACTATCTCCTACATTAGAAATAAAAAAAAGAAAAAGAAATTTCTTGCAGCAAATTCACATAGTAGAGCAAAATAAATCCCCAAATTGATCATGCCCTCCCTCTCTCCAAATATATGTCTCATCTCATACCCTAAGTCCATCACCACTCTGTCAAGAGTCCAGGCAAAAGAAAAGACAGTGGTAGTGAGTTGCAGTTGAGACTTTCTCAGGTTTTACACCTCCACATTCAGTGCCCATAGACTGAAACAGGGGCCATTGCTATCATAATAAGGATCTCTTGCCTGAAGCGCATTGACTTAGAAAACCACATTAAAATTATCTTTCTTCTTTTGTATTATTAATTTTTATCCATTTCCCAATTACATTTAATCTATACTTTTACAATTAAACTACCTTTAAGCTGCACTGGGGAGTGTTTTGGGAGCATCTATTTGATACCTCAATCTTACACCACCAGCTCAAATACTGCTTTATTCAGGAATCCTTCCATGATGTCCTAAATAGATAAAAAGCATTTCTTGCTTTTATTGCACTCATCTAGACTTTTTCTGTATATTTGTCTTGCTCCATTTTGTACTAATGATATCTGTGTATGTCACATCTTCCCTTTTGAATTGCAAATTTTATAAATCTGAGGACGTTTTGGAAATTCAGGCTTAGCACAGACAATCCATGAGAAAATCATCATTCTCCCGGATATTTTTTCCAAGAGATGAAGAAGAAACATCCTTAGGGGAAATGTGAGATGGTCTTTGTCTCCCTACTTCAGGTGATCATAATGGATGGTGAAAAAGTGGCATTTTCCTCGTAGGGGGAATTTGTGTTTAAATTGGTCAGTTCTTCTAAAGAAAGAACAAAACAACTTGCTTCAGTGTTTGTCCTGTCTGACTTTAAGGCAGAGCTCGTGGGCATGTGTAGGTATCCTAATAGATAACAAGATATGATGAAATGAACCATGTTTTATATATTGTACCTTTGGGTAGGAGGAAGATCCTTTTTGAAATATTTAGGAGGACATCGCATAGTGAAAGAACCATATTAGTTTGAGATGGTAGGGACGTGACAGATTATGCAATCTATCTCTGTCCCTCCCCTCACTTTAAAGATGGAAAAATTGATTCCAAGAGAGAGAGGGAAAGTAATGTTCCCTATGGCACTTATGCTCATTCTACTCCCCCTTCCCTGCCATTGAGGGATGGATGGAATTAGGTGGTTTCTCAGGTACCTTCCAATGATGAAATTATAATACATGTATAGTGGTGAATCTGAACAGGGTAAAATGGTTGAGAGAGTATAGGAAGTAGAGAAGCAAGGAGGAGAAGTGAAGCTAGAGACAGTGTATAGGAGAGAGAGATAATGGATTCCACAAAATCAGCAGGATAGCTGCTTTATGTGTTTGCTTTAGGAAGCAGTGCTTCCTTATGTATAAGTGTATGTTTTTAATGACAAGGAATGCGAGATAAGAGGCAGCATGGTATCATAGTGCAGTGGAGACCACCCTGTGGAATATATGTGGGGATGGAACCTTTTTTGGGGGGTCATCTTTGTTCTAGCTCCTTGCTAAAGAACACATGTAGACTAGTGGTTTGTGGTTGGTTCCCCTCCTCCCTGTGATGGAGATAGAATAACAAAGGAAAGACAGTCAAAGAATTGGCTACTGAGACAGGAAGATTTTTGAAAAAGAAGACAAAGTCTTTACTTTTCTCTCTATCTTCCTTTCCTCTGAGAGTATTACTTGCAGCTTAGCTCAACAGCAAGGGAAAGAGATTTCTCTCCTTTTTATCTTCCTAGTAACTTGTATGGTAGCTAAAAGCATGTGACTGTGATCACAGATTCATTTTTATTGTTGTTGAATTTTTTTCAGTCATGTCCAATACTTTGTAATCCCATTTGAGATTTCCATGGCAAAGTATTTTGTTGTTTCATTTACTGTGGAGGAAATAGAGGCCAAAAGAGTTAAGTGACTTGCTCAGGGTCACACAGCTGGTAAATATCAGAGATCAGTTTTGAACTCAGGAATTTGATTTTTCCTGACCCCAGACCGAATAGTGTGGTGCTGCTCTACCTAGCTGTCCTACATTCATGTAATTAGCTTAAGTGAGCCTGAGACTTGGTAAGTCTCTGACTATCTCTTTCACTTTGTATTTCTTTATCCACCAAAATAGTGCTCTTGAAATGAATATTTTTAGCTTTGTAAGCTACTTTGTAAGCTCTAGAGTTCATGAGTTCCAGGTGTTGTTTGCCATCAGGAGATGCAGTGTTTTTTGGAGAAGAACATTACCACTTGCAGGATTCTGGAACCAAAGACCTAAAACTCAAACTCTACCCTGGATTGGCAGAAGAAATGAATTTGTGAGGTTCATAGGAAATGTAATCAGAGGTAAGAGTGAAGTAGTTGCTTAGCATTCCTATAACAATCCTTCATGTTCAAAATATTTGTTATAATTCATATTTTTGTATTATATGTAACTATATGTTGTTTATAAATTTTGTATTTTAAATATTTCTTTCATGGTAGAAAAATAAATTGCTTTCTCTACTTGATATGTATTTTGTACATTATGCTTTTCTACATGGAATCCCATTGGGTTATATCCCTATACAAGAGCTATATCTAAATTCCTTGCATCAGATTTTTCCTGGGAATAGGAGTTGATTAGCCATGGTATGCAAGAAAAAGTATAATTTACTCTTTTAGAAGTTATATTCTCCAAGAATTGAATCTGGGTAAGCTTGAGTCAAGATCTGGGACCCTTTGTGGGAGAAGTGAGCTCTTTTACTCAGCCACTGCTGACAAAAGAAAGAATGTTAGATATGGAATCCAGAGGTCTAGATTCAAATGTCAGCTGCAACACTTATAGTAACAACACTGGTGTGAACTTGGATGAGTCACAACCTCTCTGAGATTCATTTTCCTTCTTTTAAAGTAGAGAGAAGAGGTTGAACTTGATGAGTTATAAGGTCCCTTTCAGTTCTAAATCTATTATTTAGCATAGTGCCTTAAAGAAAGTCTAACGGACCATCTCTTTTATTTTGGTGTGTATATAAGAAGGATGAGGATGAAAGATCTTGCACTGATCATAGAGATTTAAAATAATTATACTCTGAAATGGATAACCTTGTTATTCTATTAATGATATTTTGGGAATCATATATGATGCTTAAACTCTTATAAAACTACACCCATTTGGGAAGGCAGGAATGGTATAATCTGCCACAAATCCCTCAAAATGACAAATGGAAAAACCATGTTCCATGTCTGGTATGGTCATTCAAAGTTCCATATACTGACACTTCCCAACATTTTGTTAATAAGATCTTGGCAGAATCTCTAGATCAGAAATTTGTTGCTTGCATGAATGGAATTCTGATATCCGAGAAACCTGCAGAATATGTACAGCATGTACCAATACTATGTCAGTAACCATTAGCCCATAGGCTTTATGATAGGAGTGTGAATTTCACCATATGTCCTTATCTTTCCTAAGATTTATGGTAGGGCCAGAGGGATTACAGATGTACCCACATATGTGGATTGTACCTACAAGTAGAATAGATAGAACCAAGATATGAGACAGTCTCTTCGATGAGGTTATTCTCAAATTTCTTGCCTCCCTCCCTATTCCCCTTTTAGCAGGGACGTGTCTGCTTATGTTGCAAAGAATGATGCCATCTATTCAGTTATTTCATTCCAATTAGGTTTGCAAAAGAATGCTCTATTCGAGACATGGATCTTTTCTGTGTCAGAAAGACTTCATGATCCTTATGAACTTTTTCCAATAGTGAAAGCCTGATCCCAGCTCTTGCAGATGGTATCAAGTGTAGCCATAACCTACAAGAGGCTTGGCTCAGAGTTGATGGTTGGAATACTGACATGAATCCTGACACCACCTTTCCAGGTGGATATTGTAGAGGACAGTAACACAGTAACAGTACTGTGGGGGAAAAGCTTCAGGGAAGTCTCTCAATTCTACATCTGATACTTACTAACTGTGTGAATGTGAAGAAATTACAACCTTCCTGAACTTTAGTTTCCCACAAAATGGGGATAATAATATGCATAATACCTATTTCATAGGATTGTTATAGGGGTTAACTTAGATAATACATATGTATATAATGCTTTGTGAATATAAATATAAATATAGAAATGCAAGTTATGATTATCACTTGTGGAAGTTACCAGGACTTGGTGTAATATCCAGTGTTTGAGTTGGAAGAGATAATTTGAGCTTTTATTTATAGAAGAGAAAACTCTTTATCTTTCAAGTTTTC
This sequence comes from Sarcophilus harrisii, assembly GCF_902635505.1. Lineage (NCBI taxonomy): Eukaryota > Metazoa > Chordata > Mammalia > Dasyuromorphia > Dasyuridae > Sarcophilus > Sarcophilus harrisii. The sequence continues at coordinate 127,790,516 of NC_045427.1, read as the reverse complement.
AAATGAGTGAATATATGCCAAGTGTCTTATAAACTCTGAATTGTGATATAAACACAAATGACTATTATTACTACTACTAAGAACAAAACCTGTTGTCTTCCGTGGAATTTTCTAGTCCATGTAATATAACCTTAGCATCAAGTTAAATGGAAGAAAGAGTAAAATGTGTTAACACTAAAGCAAAGAACATCTAGTCAAGAGAACTATGCTTTAATCTAGGCTCTGACATTCTCTGGATGACCTTAGGAAAGGCCATTTTTGCATATGTTTCTTATAAAATTGAGATCATAAATGGTGTACTTCCTGTCTCACAAGTTTGTTATGGGGAATGTGCAATGTAAACCTTAAATGATATAGAGTTGTGAATTATTATTTATACATTTTTGGTCTCGACCTATGATTTTAGCAGTGTGGGATGTTTATGTTTTCCCAGTGTGGAAATTCCTTCCATTGATGGAGATCTGCAATTTTAATGCCATTGAGTTAGACACAGAGAATTAAATGACTTTCTCCTCACAGGGGCATACCTACAGAAGATATGTCTCAATATTTTCCCCATCACCTATTTTTCAGAACTTGTAAGTATTGGCAGGATTCAAAGATCTTCTTGACTGCAAAGCTAACTATTCACTATATCAGGTTATCTTAACCTAGAGTCCAGGAACTTTTAGAAATATAAATTTTGATAACTAGTTCAACAATTATTTTTGTAATCCCTTATACTTTATTTTATTCATTTAAGACATTATTCTGAGAAGAAGTCCATAGGATTCTCCAGACTGCCAGAGGAGTCTATGAGACACACAATATTAAGGATTTCTGCATCATACCCTAAGGCTTCTCTTTTATTATGAGATATTTTGAATTGTTGAAATGTTACAAGTCATTACTTTAATATAATCAATTTCAAGGGTCAGGGAAACAGGAACGAGGTATGAAATGTTCCTTAGATAATCATTTGGTATTGTCCACAATATTTCAACTATATCTAGTTTTTAATTTTTACTTTTTTTTTTTTTTTTTTTTTTTTTTTTTTTTTTTTTTTTAGCCTGAGTCTTTCTATCTTGCTCTTTCTGGAAGTAAAGTGGCCAGTCCTTGGTCTGATATCATTGCTAATCATCACAGCAAATTTAATCCTCTTACTTCTAAGTAAGCTAGTTTGCACTTCCTTATTTTTCTAGGGTTATTGGCTCCAAGGGCTGGCCATATTCATTAAAAATTAGTGTGTATAGCCAATTGATACTCCAGTAAGTTCCAAACTTCCTAGTTCAAGCAATCCACTAGTCTTGGCCTTCTCGAAGCAGGAATTGTAAGCCTTTGCCACTATACCTGTCTTCCTTAGCCTGTACTCCCACCAGGAGAAAGGAAAAGAAGCATTAAGGTTTGGAGACAGGTGGGTTGGGAGAAGGGGATTTTTTTTTTCTTTAGCATTTTGGACCCTGAATAGGTAGTGTCAACAGGAATATGAATGGGGCAGTGGACTTGAGCAGCTCAATATGACCCATTGCTGAGTACCTGAGACATATTGACAAGAGAAATGGGGTAAAATCTTATCCCCAACAGTTAGCCAAGTGAAGTAGGTAACAGGGATAATAATGAATACATTTAATACCTACCTCATAAATTTGTTTTGAGCCTCAGTTTCCTCATTTGTAAAAGGAGGGGATGTTCTTTGATAAAGGCCTTATTTCTTAAATGTATAGGAGACTGACTCATACTTATAAAAATAGAATTCATTGCCCAGTTGACAAATGATCAAAAAATAAGGACAGTTTTCAGAAGAAGTCAAAACTATCTAGAATCATTACACCTCACATTAGCTATTGTTTGTCCTTCATTCTGAAAGAGGAACATGACATGGGGAAGCTATGACATGTAAGTTGATTGAATTTTAGTGAGGGTGGGTTGTGCAAAGTCACAAACTTAATTTTCTCCTCCAGAGCTACTTGAATCCTGTGACAAGATATAGATCAGGATAACTGGAGATGGCTGGATTCAGTGGAAGACCTAAAGTCTTAAACAGGACTAAGCTTGGCTGAGGCAACACCCATCCAATGATTAAAGCTGGGTAAGAATTGAAGCAAAGAATATCCTTCTTTATCTAGTAAAAAAAAACCCAAATCAGATTGGTTAATATGACAGAAAAGGAAAATGGAAAATGTTGGAAGGGTTGTGGAGAAAATTGAGACACTTATGCATTGTTGGTGGAATTGTGAACTGATCCAACCTTTCTGGAGAGCAATTTGGAGCTATGTCCAAAGGGCTATAAAATTATGTACTTTTTGACCCAGCAATACTATTATTGGGTCTGTATCACGAAGAGATAAAAAAGGGGAAATGGGCCTTTTTGTACAAAAAATATTTATAGCACCTTCTTTGTGTGTGTGTGTGGTGGCAAAGAATTGAAAATGAGAGACTGTCCATCAATTAGAGAATGGTTGAACAAGTTGTTGGATATGATTGTGATGCAATACTATTATGCTATAGAAATGAAAAAGCAAGATGCCTTCAGAAAAACTTGAGAAGACTTACATGAATTGATGAAAAGTAAAATGAGTAGAACCAGAACATTGTACCCAGTAACAGAAATATTGTACAGTGATCAACAGTTAAAGACTGAGCTGTTCTTATCAACACAGTGATTCAACATAATTTCAAAGGACTTATGATGAAAAATGCTATACATTTTCAGAGAAAGAACTGATAGAGTATGAATTCAGATTGAAGCAAACTTTTAAAATTGTCTTTATTATTCATAGTTTCTTTTGTCTGTATTTTCTTTTGCAACATGGCTAATATGAAAATATTTTTCATGATTACACATATATAATTTTTATCAAATTGCTTGCCTTTTCAAAGAGGGTTGAAGGAGAGGATATGAAACTCAAATTAATTTTAAAAACCTAATGTTAAAATTTTTGCTTATATGTAATTGAGATAAAATAAAATGGAAATTAAGTGTTAAAAAAAGGGAGAGGAAAAAATAACAATTGCAGTCTCTACCTCATGGAATTTTTGTGAGAAAAGTACTTTGTAAACTTTTGTCCATCTCCATGGAACTTACTCCCACTTATACTAGTTCTGCCTTTGGGGACCAAACAAAATGAAATCCTTTTCTCATGAAAATATTTGTACTACTTGAAGATAGAGTTCATATCCTCCTATTCCTTACTTAGCTAAACAGAACTATTTCCTTCATCCATTATAGTATGATAGCATGGAATGGGGGAAAGAGTGGGGTTGGTCTCAGGAGTAGATGTTGTTCAAAACTGATCTCTTTCACTTGCAAATTATGGAACCATAAACAAGACACTTCAGTTCTCTGAAGCTTGTGATTGGTCTCTAGGTCATCATGAGCATCAAGTGAGAGATGTTTTGTACTGCTAGTCCTTATGGCAGGTAAATGGCTCTGCAGATAGAAAGCTGGATTTGTAGTCAAGAAGACCTGAGTCTGACTTTTTTTGCTGAGGCTATTGGGGTTAAGTAATTTGCCTAGGGTCTCACAGCTAGGAAGTGTCTGAGACCAAATTTGAACTCAGGTCCTCCTGACTTCAGAGCTGGTGCTATAACCACTGCACCATCGAGCTGCCCTTGTGTCTGACTCTTAACTCATATACTTTCAAGCTGTATGATCCTGGTCAAGGGTCCCTTATTTTGGCTGCAATTTTCTCATCATATTATTATCCTGAAGATGATAATAGCACCTACCTCTTAGAGTTGCTAGGAGTATTAAATAACACATATAAAGTGCTTTCCAAAACTTAATGCACTATATAATAATAAAATCATTGTATAAGCTTTAGCTATTATCATTATTTTTAGGTAAATGTAAGATCTCATTAGGACATGGTTCCCAGTCTCTTTGTGATTCTGGTCACCTTCCTTTGGATATACTGCCAACTTGTCAATGTGCTTCCTAAAATGGGTGCCTAGAACTGAACACTATACTTTAGATGTGTTCTAATAATGTTAATGAATCAGGAAGCTATTACTTCTTCCCTTAGACTATGTATTTATATTCCTGTAGCTTTAGTTTCTGTTGAGCATTCATTCTATTAAACCCCTTTTAATTGGACAGGGTAGACTAAAAAGGAAATTGTAGTTGATGCAAAAATAAAAGATAGCAACAAAATTTTGCTTTTAAAAAACTGCATACAACATTCCAATACTTTTTCAAATGAACTGAATCTCATTCAGGGTTCCTCCACATAGTTATTTTTGGTTGTGTCTATCCTTATAAAGTTTCATTGAGCTCCTTCTATAGAATCAAGATCCCTCTGAATCCCAGTTCCTTCACTCTAAATATTAACTAAGCTAACCAGACAGAGACAAAATGGATTGGGAGGTAAGACCTAGGTCTCCTGGTTGCCTTCCTCAGTGCCTCTTAGCCCACTAGCTTCAGCTGCACAGTCTGCCTGGTTAAGCAACTCAGAGAGCTGGAAAAACCTTTCAGAATTGCTTTTGCCCAGTCTTCTGCTTTAAGACAGTATTTTTTAACCCAGATCACTCTTGTTAAATAGGCCATTTCCCGCTTCTTATGGGTTTCTAAGAAAATTCCATTCCATATATCCCTCTCAGATGGAAAATTTCCCTTTATTCTCTAGACACAATTTTAAAAACCTCATCCATTATAAGAATAACACAATATCATTAATTAGCTGACTGATACAGCAATACTTAAGTATATCAAGAGTCTATTTTCATCATAGTTGGTACTCTACTAATACAGATAAAACACCCATTGGGAAATGGGAAGAAAACCATAATGGGTCTTGTGTTAGAGGGCTTGGGTTCAAAACTCAGCTCTACCACTTAATATATGCATGATCTTGGGCAATACTAATAATGTTAATAATGATAATAACTAATATTTAAATAGTGCTTACTATATGTAAAGTACTGTGACAAGAGCTTTACAATTATTATCTCAGTTGTTCCTCATAACAATCTTGGGAGGTAGGTACTATTGTTATTATTACCATTTTTCAGATGAGGAAACTGAGGCAAATAGAAATTAAGTGACTGGCCAAATTATATTTTGTTATTCTTTAAATTTCTGAAAGTGACTTTGAACTCAGGTCTTCCTGACTTCAGGCCCAACACTCTATCTACTGTATCATCTAGTTGTCTCTACAGTGACCTAAGTTTAATGGACCAATGTGATCTTTTATAAAATAGTTAGATTGGTCTAGATGGCTTCTTAGTTCTAAATCTGTGATCCTATGATCTCAGTAGATGCTATTCCTGGTTTTTTATGACTGAAATTCATCATCATGCAGACATCCTGGTGACGAGTCTTTCCAAGTTTAATTGGACTAGTTCTTAAATTGACAACACGTAAAATCCACAGAACTTAGTCTCTGTTGGCATAGATTTCAAAACTTTGGGGTCATATTCAGTGCAGGATGAAGTAGTGGAAGCTAATTAAATTACTGAAAAAGAAAATCACCTCATAGCCTAAGAAGAACCCAAGCTATTAGTATCCACCTTAGGTCATGCTATTCTATTTTTATATGTCTATATTGGAAAAGAAGTTTTTCCTCTTCACCTCTGCCCACTTATTGCTGGACCATAAAGATTCCCCAGAGAAGACTACTAGTCTGAAAGCTTTGAATACTAGGGCATATGCTGCCTTCTAGCTATACAGAGCCCTTTGCTATGGCAAACCATAATGATTAGCTCTCTCTTGAAGCCCCATGCTTCAAATTCTTTCTTGATATCTCTTCCTTCTTCATGATTTATTTATCCTACTTCAGCATTCCTGCAGAGATAATTTTACAACTACCATTCAAATTGATGAGTTGGTTTTAGTGTTTAGTGTTGCTCATGAGCCCCCATTATTATTTTCCTTTGATTATCATCTAGTAGTCTAAATTAGTTTTTTTTTAAATAAAAGTATTTATTAAGGTAGTATAGTAAGAGGAGGTGGTATAAATCATTCCCCTTTCCCAAATCCAGGGTCATATTCTCCTACAAATATATATATATATAGGGTCCAGAGAAAGATTGGACTAAAATGTAATATAATAGTAATGAGGTCCTACTGTATCAAATATTTGAGGACATAGGGTAAATTCATAACACCTGGTTCCAGGAAATTCTTTCTTCAGTCCCAGCTGGCATTGTTCTCTTACAAGGAGGTCATAATTATTAAAGCTATACTATCTCCTTAGGTAGATATCCTTCTGTATCTATGTCCCTCTTTGCCAATATTTGCCTTTCATCTGATTCTGAATGTATTGTGGTCCAATTTCTTTAAAATGGTCAATAGAGAAGGGCAGTATTACGTTCCCTCTGAGTTCATAAACACTCCTCTACCTTGCTACTACTGGTATGGGCTCTGGAGCCTAGTATTCTTCTTAGCTTTACTCCTCTGCTGTTGGATTAAGTCAATTGCTGTAATTCTTTACTCTCTAAAGCCAATAAGGCTGTAGCTGTTTGGTTAGCTAATCACACCACTCCCTTCTTGACTCAATTAAAGAAGAGTTTACACCTTATAATAACATCACAGCACACAAACCATCTTAATCACACACTTAAAACTTCATGTGCATCAATCTTACACCTAGCAATTTGTAGTTGCAATAGTTTAGAGTAGACATGAAGTACATCTTTATAAAAATACTTTCTTGTATGTTCTCTTCTTTCCAATTTCATGCTGAAGCTAAAGGCTGGGGTAATCAAAGGGTTAATCTGGCCAGCATCCATTCTGAGGGTCAGTCTCAGGGTGAAAATCAGGAGTTTGTTGGCAGTTCTGGTTTGTGAACACATACAATTTGTCAATAGGCCGCCATAAGGCAAACTTGATCACAGATAAATTAATGCTTTAAAATTGTTAGGGAAGTGTAGAGGACCAGAACTCTGGAGAAGTATACTTGAAACAAGGATACTTACAACAAGGTATTAACTCGGTATGATTGATGAGATAATGGTTCTCTAGTTCATATATACTTAGTATTTATTATGATGATGTAATGGTTCTACAGTTGGCACATGCTCATTATGCTGTAAAGATGTAATTGTATTAAGGTATATAAGGGCTGGGAGGACTTGAGATAAGCAGACTCAAGAGAGACTTGAGTGATAGTGTGCTGGAGCTTGATCTCAGACACAGACACAGAGATCCTCGAGAAAGCTAACCTGGACATTACAAGGAAGTTTGTCTCTTATTCTCACTGAGGAAAGTTTGACCCAGTCTAGTTATAAAGTTACGAGTCAGCAACAGGAAGATATATAAAGCAAAAGATCTTAATTGATGAATCTATTAGCTTGATCTTTGCTTTATCTACAAGATGTAGAGTATAAAAGAATCTCAGGTATCTTCTTGGCTCTCCCCTCCCTTTATTAAGGAGTAATCTACTGTCTGAAGGCAGCATTTACTTATCCAAACACATAGGTTGTATGCAGAAGAGTGAGGATTTTAACTAAGACTTTCTGATTCTGTGTCTAATCCTCATTCAACTATATTTTGCTGCAAGCCCTGACTGCCTGAGCTGACCTTTTGGCATTTTGGGTCTGGGAATAGCCATGCCTTCTTGTTCATCTTGATGAGTTATGATAGTAGGCAATGGTGGACTTATAGGGCTTTGCTAATGCAACACTAGCATAAATATCTTCTTCCACACACAAACTAAAGATGTCACTACTATATCTTTAAATTGGAATTGAATGTGAGAGACCTGTAATTTCACTGTCATTATGGGGGTACTATTAATTATTGTAAATAAAGAACATTTGTTTAAGAACAAAAAAGGATGAAAGGAATTTCTTTCCTGAGAGCCTGAGTTATATGTTATTAAAAGAAAATTATAAAGAAAATTTATGAAGAGATTCCTTCAGAAAAAATCTTTAAAAAATCTGAGAGCCAAATTGTTCAACTACAAAGTGTAGAGGAATCAAAACTTATAAAGGACTTTGTTATCTTTCTCATACTAATTGATACATTGTTTAAAGATTTAAATATATATTATTTCATTGTTAATAAAATATGTAGTCAAAATGGTGTTTATTTAAATCTATGACAGGAGGTAGTCTGATAGCTTTCTTTGTCTCTGTTAATATCTTTCTTCATACATAGAGAAAAATATGAACAAAGTTTATTGTCAAAGAAGTTTATGTGGTTAATTTAATATCTAATGAACTGAGGTAGTAGGTTGGAGATATTTGCTAAATTCATGATAGAGATTGTACTTTCATCTTAATTTCTATACAAATATCAAAATATACTCCTTCATTTCATTAGAACCTAGGATTTTAAAAAGATAGTAAGTTGTATAATAGTTAAAGGGATGTTTATTCTAACATTACAGATGAAGTTACCTTTCTCTGCCTTGTCAATAAACCCTACTAAAACAAATATCTCATAGACTAATATCATAACAATGGACCTTAGACATCATGTGGACATGTCTTTCTAAAGTGGTAATGTGTCTTGAGTCTACTCCATATGGAGACTCATAGGAGGAACTAGATATATTTCGTATGTAGAAGACTTAGACCACGAAATCTGATAATAAGTAATTGAAAGGCTGTGATACAGGCATTGACTTTTTCTATGTGATTCTCATCAAAACGAGGAGCAATGTGTGTAAATCAAATTTAGGTTCCATATAAGGGAAATCTTCCAATTTGAGGTATCCAAAAATGAAATGGTTTACCTCAGGAGAAAGTGATATCACCTTCACTAGAAGACTTCAAGCAAAAGCTAGATGATTAATCAAGAACATAAGTACACAACTACAAGAGAACTCGGAGACCCACTAATCCAACCATATTATTTTACAGACTGAGGCACATAGTGATTAAGTGACTTTTCCGTGGTCACACAACTATTAAACAGCAGAGGCAGAGATTGAACTAAGACACTGTTGAAGTCCAATGTTCCTTCTGAGTACTTTTTCCTCTGAGATTAACTCTAATCTATCCTGCATATACCTTGTTTATATGTAGTTGTTTACCTTGAATCTCTTCCTTTTGATGGTAAGTTCCTTGACAGAAGGAATAGGTTTTTTATTTGTTTTTTTTTTTTCCCATTCTTTGTATCCTCAGTGCTTGGCAAAATGCCTTACACATAGAAGGCATTTAATAAATACTTGTTAACTGTTGACTGATACTGGCTATTGTAGTGGTTAGTTTTTTCAGTGGATTGGATTATACATGGTTTTTGAGATCCCTTCCAGCTCTAAGATTCTGTGATTCTTTGGTTGAGAAACTCTTGGAGGGACTTCAATAACATCATGGTTAAATGGCTCATTTTGTATGGAGCTGGCTCCATTTAAACATGTGAGCAGCAACAGCCACCATCTGTTTCAGCCTCTGGGTATCTGTTTAGTAACATGACCAAGATTAGCTCTGACCAGAGTCCTGAGGTAGAAATGAATTTTAGATGCTCAAATTAATTACACCCACAAACAAAAGCAGCTGAGTGAAGAAAGCACTGCAATGGGGATTAGGAGACCTTGTTCTAGTCTTGGATCTGACAGTAAACATCTGTGATTTTAGGCAAGTCACTTTCTCTTTGTGTGTCTTGGATTTCTCATCTGTGAAATGAAGTAGTTTGACTGGATGATCATTAATTATTTATAATAGTAACTGACATGTAATAATAATAATAATAAAATCTAAGGTTTTTTTTTTAAATATACATGATCACTTTTAAAGAGGCCTGTGCTGACTTTAAAAAAGGTTATTGATAGAATGCTTGTAAAACTTATGTTGCAATAGAAATATGACTAATACCACTACAGTATTTCAGGCAAATGATTTATTATCTAGGATCCACTTGTAAGAACAGTTAGAAGATTCAGTGGATAGAGCACTGGTACTAAAGTCAGAAGAACTTGAAAGATCAAATATGCCCTCAGACACAAATTAGCTGTTTGACCCTAGAAAAGTCACTAAAAGCTGTTGATCTCAGTTTCCTCATCTGTAAAATGATCTGGGAAAGTAAATGGCAAACTACTTCAATATCTTTGCTAAGAAAACCTCAAATGGGGTTACTCAGAATCAGACATGACTTACCAACTAAACAATAACAAAATATATGCATATATATGCATATACATACATATATTATATTTATAAATAATTTACATATTATACATATACTCACACACATTATATTCACAGAAAGAATATAAAAATAAGTTCCTTAAAGATAAGGAGCTGTCCTTGTATCTGTTTTTGTATCCCCATGACCTAACACAGACCCTGAAACATTCCAGGGACTTAATAAAAACTTAATTAATTGATGGATGGATGTGTGTATATATGAGGCAAGGAATTGTCTCATATCTTTGAATGTTTCAAGATTTCCTTGATAAAACAAATAGTCTTATTTTCTATCTATTTCTATTTTGAAACAAGAATTGAGTTTTGAATTATATTTTATTTTTCAAATTTCAAATAATTTTAATTCAATTTGAAATTGAAATAAAAATTCAAATAATTTCAAAGAATATATTTTGAAACAAGAATTCCTTGTTTCTAATTGCCAGACAGAGTGCTAGATTTGAAGTCAGCAAGAAGTGGTTACAAAAATCTTCCCTTAGTACTTAACTAGCTAAGTGGTTTTCAAGTAAACCACTTAACCTTTATAAGCCACATTTTGCTTGTTCATCTACAATACAGAGAGCATAATACCTGGGACTTCCTCCTGTACCCATTACTGTTCTAGTTCTGAAGACTTTGTCTCCACATGGCCTGTCTCTAGTATTTCTTCTCTGATTGGCCAGACTGAGTAATAAATAGTCATACTATATGATTATTCATATATACTTCACCCCTTTTCTATTCACAGTTATTAGTTCCAATGACTTTAGTTTCCTGTTGGAAAACTCAGTCTTAGCCTCTCCCACTCTCCACCTTTGGGCAGATTCCCATAAAGATTCCTTCCTACCCCCACCACAAAACATGGGAAATATAATAATTTCAACATATTCTTTTATTCTTACCTGGTCTTAAAAGAGGAGCAAGTCCAATGTAAAGCACTGAGAAATAACTGGCATATTAAAGGAAAAGGAGGAAGAGAGATTCTTTTCCTTAACGCATAGGAGAAGCCTTTTGCTAAGTAGAGAATAACATTTTCCCCTTCTGAGATACAACTCTCCAGATGTCAGTGAGGTGGTGAATGGTAAAAATGCTGGCTTTGAAGTCTTAAAGAGTCCCTCATTAAAGGCAAGTCTCTAATACTCCTTTTACCTTTTTACCTAATACTCCTTAGAAATGTGAAGCTAAGTCAGGCAAGTCATTCTCTAAGCCTCAGTTTCTCTGTTTGTAAAATGGAGATAATAGTAGCTGCATTACATATCTGATGAGGCTGCTTTGAACCTCTGAGGATGTAATGTATGCTGAGTATTTGGCAAACTTTGCAGCACTACACAAATGTCAGTGATTGTAATTATAATTTAATTAATTAGTTCTGCAAAAGCATAATGTTCAGTGAAATGTTCCAGGGGCACTTAGTTCCATAGGAACAACATTATAAATGAGAGATCAGTCCAAAGGTGCCCCAAATTTTGGTTTTTTAAGTGCAAAATTGATCTTTACAGACACTTGTAGACATAAGCTTATATTTCTCTACCAAAAGATCTGGAGAACAGCTGGCATGTTGAAATTAGAACTATATTTATATTGGAAAGATATGGGTTTGAATCCTGGCTTTGCTGTTTACTAATTATATATAACCCCTCACAGATTTAATTTCCTTATTTGTAAAAAAAAAAGGAAGGGTAATAACACATGTGGTAAATACATCATAGAGTTGTGGTGAGGAGAACATTTTTCAAACTGTAAGTAACTACAAAAATGAAATTATCATTATTTGTGATTTCGCTCTGTACACTAATGCAAGTTATAAGACTTCGGTAAATTAGTAGATTGCTGTGGCTGAAAATTTCATTATTCCAATGGCCAAGTTAGCAATGAACCTCTTCAGAAATGTGCTGTGTAACAATGGTCCAACCCCAGGCCTGTCCTTGAAGATTTTCCAGCATGGTTGAACCTGCCCAAGCTTGGCCTGTGCTGGCAGATTCTCAAGATTCCCAAGGTCAGCTTATCTCTACATCAGAATGAAGCAACAGAAAAGGATTTCAGTGGCAGATATGTTTCATTATGGAAACAATTACAAAGAAAATCACAAAATAAATTGTGCATTTAGAATAAATAAGACCTTTAGTAAGAGATATTTAACACAACTGTTAGTGCTAGCTTGGATTGCCACTGACTGTTTTCTCACTTTAAATGGTCAATAGGCACAAAGGAGGGAGGTCTGGGCTAGATCTATAGGTCTGGGAGGCATGTGAATAGAGATGTTAAAAATTAAAAACAACTCCCCAAGAGAGAAGAAAGGGAGAGTAAAGAGCAGGGTCAATGACAGAACCATGGAGAGATCTATGGTTAAGGGACAGAATAGAGATGATAATCCAGTAAAGAAGACTGAAAAGAAGAAATATGACAGGCAGAAGGAGAACCAAGAAAAAGCATTTCCACAAAAGTCAAGGGGAGTGGGGAGAAGAAACCATTAAAAAGTGACCAATTCCATCATAAACTGAAGAGAGGTGAAGAAGAATGAAAAAAGGTTGTTGAATTAGGCAAAGAAAAGTTGAATGTTAACTTTTGGGGAGAGCAGTTTCAGGTAAGTGGTGGAATCAGGAGTTAAATGGAAAGGAATTTTGGATTGGGGTGAAGAAGTACAAGTAGCAATGAAATTACATGTGCCCTGAGAGTCTGACTGAAAAGGAGACCTGAGGTCATAGATAGTCTTATTTAGATAAAATGATTTTTTTGTTTTCATTCCATAAGAATTATGGAGACCCTAGTTTGTTTTTAAGTAACTGTCTGGGAAGGAGTTCATAAAGACTGAAAATGAGTGATACAGCAAAGACAATGGTTGGGGCAAGCACCTAGCAAGATGGGATTTGACATGGCAATGAATAGATCTATTTCAAAAGACCCTGGCTCAAAACAGAATAGAAGATGAGAAAAATGGATTTTGAGGTATAAGATATTGGAAAGAAGGAATCTCATAATAGATGCCTTTTTCTGGTCCCCTCAGATGCTAGATCCTTTATTTCTATCATTACCTTCCAGCTACTCTGTGCATATTACATACATATATATATATATATATTCATTTAATTTTTTAAAACTTTTTTATTTTTAAAATGTATGCATAGTTTTCAACATTCACCCTTGAAAAACCTTCTGTTCCAAATTTTTCTCCCTCCCTTCTCTCCATCCCTCCATTAGATAGCAAGTAATCTAATATATAAAACATGTACAATTCTTCTATACATATTTCCACAATTATCATGCAACACAAAAAAAATCAGATCAAAAAAGAAAAAAAAAAGAAAAAAGAAAGCACAAAAAACCTCTCTTTTAGGATAATGTGAAAACCTCGAGGTTGAGAACTAGGTTTTTACTTATTTTTGCATACCTAGTGCTTGGCCCATTACCCTAGCACAAAGTAAGCACTTAAAAATTAAATTGTTATTTTATTGGTTGATTAAGAGGGATTGATGAAAGGGTAGTATAAGAGGGAAGAAACTAGCTGAAGTTAGATAAAATTATTTTGTAGTAGCATCAGTTTTCATAAAAGTGTGACCTTTGTCTACAGAATTCTAATACTTTTGAATAGGAGCAAAGGGCAACTAGATAGTGAAGTGGATAGAATGCAAGGTTTGGAGCCAGGAAGATTCATTTTCCTGAGTTCAAATTTGACCTCAGGTACTTACTAGCTGTGTGTCACTGGGCAAATCCCTTAACCCTGTTTGCCTCTGCTGTTCCTCATCTGTCAGATGAGCAAGAAAAGGAAATGACAAACCACTCCAGTATCTTTGCCAAGAAAACCCCAAATGGGGTCATGAAGAGTCAGACATGATTAAACAACATCAGAGGAGATAAGCCAAGTTTAGGGTTTTGCAGGGCATATTCAGTGAAAGGAAAAGGGATTTAAGGAAAATGCAAAATGAATGTATAACTGAACTGGCTTATTATATTATTTAGATGGTAAAAGGAAACAAATAAAGCCAGAACAGAGGCCTGAGAGAGCAGAGAAAATAGGATAAAGGGTATGACCATCTCTATGTATGGCTAAGATAGAATAAAGTTGTAGATGATGGGAAATGAAAAGGCTAGTGAAACTGGACAAGATATTTGATAAGACAGTTATATATTGAAAGATAGACTTTATTATAATTCTCAAGAATAAGGTCAGTGATTTGGAAAGAGGAAGACTGCATTTCTTAGGAAAAGGAGAACTTAAAAAGTATCAAGTAACTATCTAGTCTTTTTTGAAGTTCTCCAGTGATGTTGAAACTCACCGAGTTTCATCTGAGACAGCCTCTTCTTGTATATTTTCAAGTTGTCACCAATAAAAACTATTGACATTTTTCCTTTGATCAAATCAATAATTTTTTCCCTTATAATTTATAGATTCTGATTCTGTCCTCTAAAGCCAACTTCTATCATTCCTCCATTGACAACCCTTCAAATCCTTAATTTCTCTCCAGATTGCCCTCTTAACTGGAATTTCTCAGACATGCCCCAGGAAACTCTTCACCTTAGAAGTAGTCTTCACCACTGAACTCTTCATATTGTAAGTACCCTCTGTTGTTGCACTCTTCCTCTGTTTGTCTGGTTTCTCCAAAAAAACTACATTTTAAGGAAGATACCCTGGTCAACTATGTCATCATTTTCCTCCAGAATATATTCGTGACTCTTCTTATTTTTCGTACCATGGTTGACAACTTCATCTCTTATTCATCCACCTTAAGATTTTCAGCTCCCTTGTACAGTGTTATCCTCCACCATTAAAGTGTAAGCTTTTTGAAGGTAGGGAATGTTTTCTGCTTGCATTTGTATTCTCAATACTTAGCTTTGGGTGTAGCACATAATAAGAGCTTAATATATGCTTGTTGGTATGTTGGCTTGATTTAAAGACAACTGTTATGTTCCACCTAAGTTTTTTCTTCTATAAATTGATTCCTTCAAATGATCTTTATGTGGCATAAACTTGAATGCCTTCACAATACTGGTTTCTCTCCTTTGGATGCTACTCTGCTTTTCAATGTCCTTCCTAAAGGTGGCATGTGGATTGAACATAATATTTTAGATGTGATATGACTATAGTGAGGCTCTCAGTTCCTTACTCTAGATGCTAAGCATCCCTTAATATAATTTTTGCTACAGCTTTTCTTTGCTATTCTGTCTATTTATACTGAAACAATAATAAATTACCTAATTGTTTTCAGAACTTCTGCCTACCATTGTACTCTACCTCTGTATCTCCAAAGTTATAATTGCAAAGTTTTTTTAAAAATTAAAATGTAGCCTTTTACATTTATCTTTATTTAAATCCATCTTATTAAATTGAGTTGTTTATTAATGATATGGATAAAGTTATAGATAGCATGTTTATCAAGTTTATATATGGAACATAATAGGAGGTATAGCAAATATATTGGTTGACAGGTCAGAATCTCCCCCAAAATCTTATTATGCTAAATGTCAGGCAAAAACATATCAAACAGAATTTATTCTATGATTTTATGACTATAGAAGTGCTTATGTAATTTGAGAGGAAAAGATTAGATGAAAGAGGTGATAAAATGTCATTTTATATCAAGAAGATATGATCATGAGAAAACCCATGAATCAGAGTGTGGAAGTTTGGAGAATAGCATTGGGGTGAGACTGAGGGCAGTGAGTGAGCAAGAAACACAGAATCATTTGAGGGACAAATGATAGTCCTCTGTCCTGCCTAAAAAGAAGAAATGGATAATAGAAAAGTGAAGAACAAATCCAGAAATTTATCGTAACTTCTCTCTGTCTCTGTTTCTGATTTTGTCTCTTTCTGCCTCCTCTCTCTCTCTCTCTCTCTCTCTCTCTCTCTCTCTCTCTCTCTCTCTCTCTGTGTGTGTGTGTGTGTGTCTCTCTCTCTCCTTACAATATGTGGCTAGAAGAATGGTAAATTGGGAGTCAGAGGTTCTGGACTTGAATCCTGAATCTTCCACATTCCACATCCTATTAGTGTGACACTGGGAAAGCAACTTAACTTCCTTGGGCTTTGGTTTCCTCATCATAAAATGGAGTGATATTAGACAATATTACTCTAATTCCTTTTATCTTTGAATCATTAACCTCAAGAGAGTATACAGTTTTGAACTGATGAGTATCAGCAACATTCTGTATGTAAGCAGTAAGGAGGAACTGCTGGCCAAAGAAGAAATCATGGGAACATTGGGAAGAATGGACCCAATTCATATGCACTCACTTTATTTCCAATTATTTATTATTATACTATACTAAGGATGATAAAATGATGATAAGGATATTGTGGTATATATTTTAGATCTTTGTTCTGTCTTTGACTTCATTTGATTCCAGTATTGGAATTATTGAATCAAGCTATGGACAATTAGTCACTTTGCTTCCATAATTCCAAATATATATTCAGAACATTTTGACTAATTCTTAGGTTTCACCTATAATGTATTAGTATGCCTTCTTTCCCACAATAAAAGTATTTAATGAACATTTACTATGCACTGGACATTACAACTCTCCCAGCATTTCCTATTCTTTTTTGGGGGGACCATTTTGGCAAATTCACAGGATATTAGATGAAACCTCAACTGACTTTATCTTACTATTAGTAATTTAGAGAATGCTTTCAAATAAGCATTTATGATATTCAATTCATTTGAAAACTGATTGTATCCTTGGATCACTCATATGGGACAATACTTTTGGTGTTTTATAATTCTCTCAGTTCCTTTAAATGTTGGCTATTCAATAGCAATATTTAATGCAAATACTTTTCCCAATTAATATTTTTCTTTTTCTATTTTCATTTATTTTATTTGTATGAAAACTTATTAAATTTCATATAATTGATATGTTTTGTTTTTTATGATCAACATTAGTTAAGCATCTATCTTTTAGAAATAGTGACAATTATCTTCTTTTATACTTTGATATTTTTGTAATAGTCTTTGACATTCAAAAGATACAACAATTTTATCTTATTGTGATATGTTTAAGAGGTTAGTTTAAGTCTAATTTTGATCTTTTCTAATAATGACTGTCAAAAAAGCAAATCTTTTAGTAGCTCATGGTCCCATTTATCAAGCATGAAGCTACTGTTTTTTCCTGTTTCTGTGTTTTGCACATCAAGTTTGTTTAATTTTTCTACTTTTTTGTGGTTTAAAAGTGAATACCAAATCATTTTGATAACTAATACTTTATAGTTTGAGATCTGGTAAGCTAGGTACTTCTAATTTGGATTTTGCTTTATTATTTCCCTTGAGGTTTTCAACGTTTATCATGCCAGGTGAATTTTGTTATTGTTTTGTCTAATTTTTTATTATTGTTATTTTTCTTGGAATAAAAAATTCTTTTATTTATTTTAAACTTGAATACAAAATAAGAAAAGAAAAAAATTACTATGTGCATAGAAGAACATGAGAGTACTCAAAATATAAAACAAATTTTCCTTTCAAGAAAACCTATAACATTATATTCAGAACTGTCCATCTTTGCTTTCTTGTAGTATTTCTTTTGCTCTCTGCTGTGCACTTTTCACTTTATTCCTTTTGTTCTCTTTTCACTTCCCCCTTCCCCAAGAAGGCTACAACTAAGCATGAAGATACATACACATATACACGTACCTACATACACACACACATACAGATATGCATACAAACACATATACGTATACACAAATACACATACACACATATAGATATCATAGGTTCTGGAATTCCCCAACCAAGAGAGTCTGAGCCTCCTGTCCCCCCACCCCAATCAAGGGGCAAGCTAATTGTTCCAAAGAAAATTGTTATGATTGAGTAGTTTAATAATCATATTGAGTCACTTACAGAGGGGCTATCTGGGGGTGACTGTCAGACAATTCATTAGATCTTAGATCCCTGCCATGCAATCTGGGTTAGCTGCCAGATAATTCAGTGGATCTCTGCAAAGATCCCCCAAAGTCCCATGATAATTATAGAAATGGAACAAAAGGAAGAGATGCTGCAAAGCGTCATTACATATGTCATAGCAAGCAATTCTAATTTGGGGTCTGGATCCCAGGGCTCTGGAGTCATATCATCATTGTTTGATGAGTACCTGGACACCTAAGATTATGGGGCAGACATAATGAAAGTTGTGTTCTAGTTGTTGTGCTTTGTTATGTCTTGCTATAACTTGCATTTGGTTACCATATCCTTATTATGATTTTCAACTCAATAGAGACTTTACAAGAGTATGTGCTGGTCAGTCTGAGTAAATTCCCATATAGACAAAAGATTATTTAC
The DNA here is from genome assembly GCF_902635505.1 of Sarcophilus harrisii. Taxonomy (NCBI): domain Eukaryota; kingdom Metazoa; phylum Chordata; class Mammalia; order Dasyuromorphia; family Dasyuridae; genus Sarcophilus; species Sarcophilus harrisii. The sequence continues at coordinate 127,772,196 of NC_045427.1, read as the reverse complement.
TAGGTGCAGTTTCTGAAAATTTCTTTCATTTTCTTAGAATGGTTTTCACCCCTATAATGTGGTTTTTACCCCAATAATGTGGCTTTTATCAATCAGAATCCCACAATACATGCACATAAATATACATAGGTATTTATAATTATATATATGTATTTATATACATTCATATTCATCTTTGTAAGACCATGCTATCCTTGTTTGTCCTTTATTTTTCTGAAGGCAGATAACATCTTTTTTCATAAGTTCAAATCTTTCATATTTTTCAAACTCCAACAACTTGTCATTTTCTACACCATTGCAATATTCCAACCTTGTATTGTCTAGCTATTTTAAATGGTCTTAAAAAAATATTGATTAACATGGCTGACATATGGTGTAGTTTCCTTATTTTTTCTCTTGATTAAGTCTATTTTAGGTTTAACTTTGGCTGAGACCATATTAAATATCCCTGCTTTTTACATAATAAATTCTATTTCTGATTCTTATGTTAGGTTTGTGTATATCTCTTATTTCCTATCCCCTTTGGCTTCTCTGGTTTACCTCTACCTTCCACCTTTCCCTTCTATTAATTAACCTATCTCACCTCAAGTGATCTCTTATCCTCTCTTCTCCATCCTTCCCCTTTGCCCTCTTGTTTCTATCTGAATTGAGAAGACTTTTATAGCTCTTCAAATACATGTTGTTCACTGTTTATCCCATTCCCCTTAACTTAAACATCTTATCCCATTGCCATTAATCCACAGACACTTCTATATCCCCCTCATCCTATTTCTTCACCTCTTTATTTATTTATAAATTTAGAAGACTTGTATTCTCCTCCAAATGCATGTAATCTTCTCTCTTTAACTTTGATCTGATGTAAGTAGAGTTCCCTTTAAAAACCTGGTGATCAGTGGATTTTTCTATTTCTTCTTTCTTCTCTTGTTCTAATTTTTAAAGACAATTTTCTTTAATTATTTTTGTATCATTGTCTCAAAAATTTTTTAAAAAAAAATCATAGTTTTCAGGTAGTCTGATTATTCTTGTTTTCTCTTCTTGATCTGTTCTCCAGATCAGTTATTTTTCTTAGAAGATGTCTCACATTCTCTTCTATTTCTCATTCTTTATATTTTGTTTTATTATTTATTGATCTCTTATAACTTTGCTGAATTCGTCTTGTTGAATTCTAATTTTCAAGAAATAACTTCTTTAAAATTCTGGATCTCCTTTTCTGATTGGTCAATTTTATTTTTTATTATTTATTTTAAAATAGTTTATTTATTTAAAAATAATTCCTCAGTCTCTCTCACTTGATTTTAAAATCTTTCTGAGTTCTTCTATGAATTCTTTTGGGGCAGGTGACCTTTTGATATTATCCTGTGGGGTAGTTGAAGTTTTTGCTGCTTCAGTCAGTGTTCACCTTGAAGGTGAATCCTTACCGTCTATCTTCCCATGGTAACTTTCTATGGTTAGATTTTTTCTCCTTTGCCTGATTATTTTTTTATTTACAGCAGCTTGTTAGTGTAATCATCTCAAGTCCTAGGATATGGGGGTTAGTGCCTCGGGCTTCAGGGCCTCTTTCAGTTTCTCCCCGGCCTGGAACTGAAGGATCCTGCAAGTGCCCACAGCCAGAAGTGTCCCTACCCCACTGCTTCTACTCTGTGTTGATTTCTTTTCACGAGGGTCATGTCTTGGCTGCACATGCTTCAATCTCCCCTGTTTAGACACTTGACTCCCCACATTGTCTGAGAGGTGAAAACTCCTGTGACTGGAGCAGAGACTACCACCCAAAAGAGATTGACCTAGGACTCATAGCTTGCTTCACACAGGTGAAGCCTTGGTATCCTTCTTGGAGTCATTTCTGGTGTTCCAGGAGGACCACTGTTCTGCATCAGGTCTTGTTTATTTTTATTGCTTGATGTTTGCCCCAAGATGCTATTTTGTCTTGTTTATGGGAGAAATCTGGAGAGCTTGGGATTCTGTCATCTTTCCAGAATCCTCTCAACTCTTAGTTTTACGAAGTATTTACTTGGTAATTTATTTTGTTTGCTACTAAATATGTAAATTAATTTGGATAATATCCAAATTTTACATCGACACAACTCAATTGTGAGCAATAAATACTTCTCCAATTATTGATCTTTCTTCATTTTTAGTAAAAGTATTTTGTAGCTGTATCTATACAAATCTTTCATGTATCTTAATCACCTGACAGGCATTTTGGGAACTTTGTATTTATTTTGAATGAAAATTTTCTTATTATTGCTTCTTCCTGTTAATTATTAATACTGTATATAAATGCTGATGAATTCTGTGGGTTTTTTTATATTTTTGATATGCTATTAATTATCTCAATTATTTCCTATACTGATTCTCTGGGTTTTTAAGAACCAAATCATGCCATTTGCAAATGGGGATAATTTTTTCTTATCTTTACATTTAATTTTATTTTCTTGTTTTATTTCTGGAGCTTATCTGTCTAGACCGATATACAGTAATAGTGGAGAGAAAGAGCATCCTTATTTTATTGCATCAATTATCAGGAAAGTTTCTAATGTGTCACCATTATAAATAATGCATTTCTTGTTTATGTTATAAATAATAGAACCCATTTGCCTAAAAGATACGTGCTTTTTACCATGTCTACAATTGTTAGGTTTTCCCCATAAATCAGTGCTGTATTTTGACAAGGGATGCTTCTGAATCTATTGAAATAATAAGATATTTTTAATTATCTCTTTTGTTGATATGATTTTTAAGATTGTTTTCCTGATGTTGAACCATCCTTGTGTCTCTGTAATGATTTTAACTTGGTCTCAGTGAATTATTTTCTATGCTTTTGTATAAAAATTTCTATTAATATTCATGAGTAAGAGGGGACAATAGATGCCTTTCTCTACATCTACCTGATTTAGTTACTAAAGATATATTTGCTTCATATATTTTCTTGAGTTTGATAAAGGATTTTATGTCTTATTTTTATTAAAAAAAATTCTGTAAAACTAACATGAATTATGTTTTAAATGTTGTATATAGTGATATAAATCCATCTGTTATTGTTGCTGGTTTATTTCAGTAATGTCTGACTCTTTATGACTCTGTGAGGTTATCTTGGCAAAGATATTGGAGTAGTTTGCCTTGTCTTTCTTCATGTCATTTTTACAGATTAAAAAAGTGAGGCAATAAAGTGATTTGCCCAGAGTCACACAGCTAGTAAGTATCTGAGGCTAGATTTGAACTCAGGAAGATGAGTCTTTCCAACTCCAGGCCTGGCATTCTGTTCATTGTACTATCCACCTCCTCAGGTATTCATCCAGCAAGCTTTTATTATTATTATTTTTCTTTGGCCATTCATTTATTGCTGATCACTTTCTTTTCTTAGGAATGGTTTAAGATAACCTTAATTCGCAAATATTCTTTATAGATATAAAATATTCTTTTTTTGTAAATTGCATATTATATAATTTTTATTTATTCATATGCTTTCTTCAACTTCTAAGTCTTTCTGGACTAAATTATGCACTAAAATTTTTGTTCTATTTATTTTCTCTATTTGTTTTGAATTTACTTTATTCATTTTTTATTTTGGTGATTTGATATTGTTTCTTTTTGATCTAGTTTTCTAATGGTTTATCAATTTTATTAGGATGACTATTGTTTTTCTTTTCAAGTCTCTTTATTTCTTAGGTTTTTAAAGTCTTCATTTGTGCCCATTTTAGAGATAATGTTTTTGTTTTCTAGTCTCTAATTGCATATTTAATTTATCCTTTTTCAGTTTTTATAAGTTTTCAGAGATATAAATTTTCCTCCAAGAATTGCTTTTATCATGTTTCCCATGTTTTCACATTTTGTCTTACCACCACCACCATCACCAATCATCATCATCATCATCATCATCAATATACTGTTTCTTTGATTTATTCATTATTCAGAATATCCTTACTTACTATCCATTTGGGTCTATGATTTTTTGCTTTTTTATTCATTACCATTTTTTATTTTATTATGGCATATAAAGAATGTTTATTATTTCTGCCTTTTAGCTTTTTAAAAATGTATTAATTCCTTTGTTCCTTAGTACATGCCATTATAAATGTACTGTGGAACACTGAGAATTTGTGCATGTTTTACTGTTCACATTCATAAGTTGGTCAAATCTAATTTTTTTGAATAATCTATTCAAGCATGTATTTTCCTTCTTATTTATTTGTCCAGAGAATATCTCTAGCTCTTAATGTAGAATATTAAAATCTCCCATCATTATTTATTTAGATATTTTCTTGAATATCACCTTGTTTTTTGGTGAACCTTGATGCTGTCACTTTTTGCATATATATATTTATTTAAGAATATATTTTCACCTGTTGTTTTTAGACATAACAAAGTTTGTTCATTCATCTGTCTCAGCAATAGAAAGTTTTATTATTGCTTGACTATAAAGTATGATTAAAATTCTTAATTTTTCTAGTCACTTTATACACAATGAATTTTATTCATTTTCTTCATTTTTAAACAATGTGCACCTATTCAGGTTTTTTTTTTTTTTTTGGTCCTCTTTTGTGTATTACAAGCTGTTTGGCAGTCTAATGAAACCATAATAATTGTTTTAATGCAGAAAATAAAATTACATGGCATTATAAAGGAAACTAATTATGTTGAAATACAGTTATTCAAATACTTTCAACACAAACACATTTATTAATCCCAAGTTAAGGATTTGTTTTATGTATCTTTCTTGTATGCAGAAAATTGTTGGGATTTCTAAAATCACTTCATTATTGTTCTGTTTATTAGGAAATTTAACCCATTCCCATTATGATTATTAAATTTTTGTTTTCTTTTGTCAAATACAAGCATATGAGGAAGTGTAAGTTTATAATTATTTTCCAACCTCTAATTGTTTTTCTTGATTAATGAAAACAATCTTTAATTCTTATCTGTCTTGTGCTAGTCCAAGAATTTCACCTTTATTGGTATTATATGGTTGTGTATCACCATCACTTATAATTGCTGTGTGGAATAGTGGATAATGAGCTGGACTCTAATCAGACAGTTAAACCCTGTCTTTTAACACATAATAGATGAGCATAGCATTTAACTTTCATACTCTAGTTAATTCTTTATGACTGTAAATTGCATAGATGGTATGAGCTTTATAGGTGAGGGGAAATTCCCCATTTAGACATTATCTATACCAGTGAAATCCAAGGTCTGTTCTCTATTCTTTATTTGCTTTTTCCCCACTCTCCAAAGTCAGAATTTATTCTCTGAAATTGGTTTTGTTTATTCTAATCAGATCTCAACCAACTCCCCTCTCTCCTTACTTTGACTAATCCCTGTGTTCTTTGAGTTTGTACTTATTGTTGTTATGTGGTACACAAGATAGAGCACTGGGCTTGAAATCAGGAAGACCTCAATTGAAATTCCATTTTAGATACTAGCTGTGTCACCTTGGACAAGTGACTTAATCTTTTTCTATCTCAATTTCCACACTAATCATAGTACTTTATCTTCTAAGATTGTTTTAAGGCTCAAAGAAGCTCTATGTATAAAATAATTTGCAAATCTAAAGGTGGTATATTAATGTTAGCTATCATCATCATCATCATCATCATCAGTATTATTCTCTTTTGTTTGCTTTATCTTTCTGTTTCCTTTAAGAGTCTTAGCATCTAACTTTCCCCTCCACATCATTAATTATTCTGTGTGACATCAGTATGTCATCTCCCTTCTCAAGAAATGTTTTCATTGCATCACTTTTATTATTCCTTTCCCTTTTTAGGATATTCTAAAATAGGAATGCTAATTCTCTCTGTCTCCCTTTCTGTTTTCTGTTTCTTTGTCTCTGTCTCTCTCTGTCTCTATCCCTGTCTGTCTGTCTCTTGTTCAATTTTTTTCTTTTCAATAGTATTTTATTTTTTTCAAATATATGTAAAATAGTTTTCGACATTCATTTTTGTAAAACTTTGTGTTTCAAATTTTCTCTCCCTTCCTCTCTTATTTCCTCCCTCCTCAAGACAGCACGCAATCTGATATTGCTTACATACATGCAAGTCTTTTAAACATATTTCCATATTTGTCATGTTGTGGGATGTTAATTCTCAATGAAGACAGCAAGGAATATTAGAAATGCTCTATAACCTTAATCTCATAGGTCTAATCTCCTTTACCTTGTCACTCTTTTTTTGTCCTTTTGATTCCATGCCCTGCCCCTTGCATCTATGACTCTCCATTCTGTTCTTTTCAAGTAAGACCCTTATGCTAATCACTTCTTCCCACCTGTTTAATTCTGAACACCACACACTTGGAGAAGCTCATCTCTTTTGGTCCAATACCTATCTTCCTCTAGCAGAAAGGGTTGTTAGATCCTTTTCTCAAGCCTCTCCATTCTCTTTGGGATTCATTAGGGATCTTGATATCTTTCTATTGGTAAGACCTACATTCCTCCTCATTTTCTATGGTCTACCCCTAAGAATTCTATCCTTGCTCTCTCACAACCTTAAAGGCTAGAGGAGAAATGAAAAGTCTCTCATCCCAAAGACACTTCTCCTCATTACTGTAAAGATGGAGGAGTTCCAGGGATGTGGAGCATTGTATTCTCTTTTCTCTTGTTCCTCTTTTTCTTTTCCATTGAAATGTTTTTTGTTATATGACATGGATTCTTGGTAGGAGGAAAAGAGAAAGATACAGAAAGAAATTTAAATGATAAAAAATAAGAGGGAATAATAACATTTACTTTTTTTTTTTTTTTTTAAAGAAACTAGCTCATCCCCTTATCCGTATAAGGCTTGACAGTTCCATTCCCAAATCTCTATTTTTTTTAATGTGCTGTTCTCTATCTATAGTTCCTCATTTTATATTTTTGTAGTCACCATTCCCCCTCATTTCTTCTATCTTTCTCACTCTGGTTTGATCTGGATATCTCTTTGTGTCTCTCTGTAGAACAAGGCTTCTTAACCTACAGGCTCATTAGCTTAAAATTTTGTCCATAATTATATTTAAATATAATTGGTTTTCATTGGAATCATATATTTTATATAAGCTTTTGGAAATATTTTGAAAAGGGGTGCATAGGCTTCACTACCTTGTCAAAGGAGTCCATGGAACAAAAAATGTTAAGATCCCCTGTTCTACATTCTGCTTATTAGTCACCATACCACCATATGTAAGGAAATAACACACAGATGAAAGGAATAAACCTAAAAATACTTACTGCTTATGGTTCTTGGGCTCCCAGACTTATCTCCCACTCTCCCAGTTACTTTAGCCTAAAGTTAGGAAGCCAGCAATTATAAAGCACTTTAAACTTTACAAAGCACCTTAATATCATTATGGAAGCTGATCCTCACAATAAGAAGTAAGTACTACAGATATTATCATCACTTTTATTTTCCAGATGCAAAAACTGAGATTCTGAGAGTTTAAGTGTCTTCTAGAAGCAATTAGGTAGCACAGTGGTTAGAAGGACAGCCCTGGAGTTAGGAAGATGAGAATGTGAATCTTGCCCTCCCTCTCTTAACTATCTGGGGGATCCTGGCTAAGTCATTTCTACCCTTTGTCTCAGTTTCCTCATCTATAAAATGGAAATAATAGTAGCACCTACCTCTCATAGTTGTTGTGAAGATCTCAACTGAGATAATATTTGTAAAGCACTTTGCAACCTTAAACTACTATATAAATGTTAAGCTATAATTATTATTTTGAAGTGATAAACTCCTGTTAGCAATAAGTGATAAGTATTGTGATAGTGATAGGCTCTTGAGAGGGTGTGACATATTTAGGGTCTTCTGACTAGTTAGGTGCTATGCATAGTGTTATAAGAGTTTAACTGACATATCTAGGTTCCTTTGAGCCATTGAATGACATACCTAAGATCACACAGCTCGCAAATATCAGAGGTGGGATATGAATGCTAGCTTTCTCTGGTTCCAAATCCAAAGTTCTTTCCACACAACCATGGTTTAAAAAAAAAGAAAAGAAAACAGCACTCTTCTTGTATGGCTTAACCATATTACTGTACAATATCATAGAACGAAAGCTGGAAGGAACATCAGAGACTCATTTGACCATTGACAAAACTAAGGTTCAGAGACATTAAGTGGTTCGACCATAGTCACCCAGTTAGTTGCTGAAGCCACTTTATTTCTGTAGCTTCAGGCATGATAGAATTTTCTTTTTACCCACTTCTCCTCCAGATGAATTGAACACCTTCTATCCCATGTGACTGAAGAGGCTACACATAACTTCAATAATTTGTCTTTTCTGTCATAAGACACACTCACCAGACATGATGGGAGTGGAGTCTTCTCCTTCCCTGACCCACCCCATTCTCTGCCAAACATGACCTAAAAATGATAGGATTGAGTAGATCTAATTAAGTCTCCATAATACAAGGTCTTTGCTTGGACTGGTATCTCTATTATCAGGGTGAGGTAGGATTGCTGTTTTCTTTCAAACCTGTCACTGATATAAATGAGTTCTTAATTCCTCCCTTTGTGAAGAACAGGTTATCACACTCATATTCATTAAGTTAACTTTGGGGCCCTGCAGCAGGGCTTAATGGTGGTTTAAATTAGCAGCCTGCCTCTCCAGTCCTCATTGTGGATGGAATGGTATGATCTTGGGAAAGTAATGAATTTCCTTTGACCGTTAAGCAAGCCTTTCTTAAATTTGGTATGTGTAGGAAAACAGAGAAGGAAGAAGAGAGCATTGGGGGGTGGGGGGGAGATGGGGGGGAGGGGGAGAAAAAAGAGGGAGGAGGGAGGAAGAAAGAGAGAGAGAGAAAGACACAAAGAGAGAAAGACACAGAGACAAAGAGAGAAAGACACAGAGACAAAGAGAGACACAGAGAGAGAGAGAGAGAGACAAAGAGAGACAGACAGAGACAGAGAGAGAGAGACAAAAAGAGAAAGAGACAGAGAGAGAGAGAGAGAGACAGACAGACACAGAGAGACAGAGACAGAGACAGAGACAGAGCGAAAACAGAGACAGGGAGACAGAAATGGGGAGGGGAGGGAAGGAGACAGAGAGGGAGGGAGGAAGACAGGGAGGGAGAGAGGGAGAAGGAAAGAAGGGAGAGGGAGGGAGGGAGGGAGAAAAGAGAGAGAGGGAGACATAGAGAGAGAGGGAAGGAGGGAGAGAAAGAGAGAAGGAAAGAGGGAGGAGGGGGGAAGAAAGACAGAGAGAGAGAGAGAGAAAGAAAGAAAGAATAGGAGAGGAGAGGGGAAGGGAGGGAGGGAAGGAGAAAGGAGAAATCTCCCTCCAGAACTGGGTAATTTGACTAATAATGAGATATTTTAATAAAATTCCTGACTCTTAGTCATGTCCCCTTTGTTCTTAATTTATTCATTGATACATTGACATAGTATTTTTAAAAGGGAGCCTATAGAATTTCTAGTCCTCCCACTTCATTTATATGGGTTCACAATTTGGGGTCCATGAACCTCCCAAATTAAAAAAAAATCTTTTGGTAACTATTTCAATATAATTGATTTCCTTTCTAATCCTACGAATTTTATTTTATGCATTTAAAAAAACATGATTTTAAGAAGGGACCATTGGCTCCACCAGATTGCTAGAAGTTACTATGATACAAAAAGGGTTAAAGGTGCTTGAATAATGGAGATGAAGCAACTTAGGTAGAGTGGGAAAAAATATATCATTAGAGTGAGAACAAATATTTGGTGTATATTATAATCAATGTATCGATCATATAAATAAAGAAAAATCCCTACCTTTAAGGTGTATGCATTCTCTACAAGTTACAAGCTACACATTTTACATTGCTGGGATTTGAACCTAGGTACTCTGATGCCAATGTTAGGGTGCTTTCCACTATTCTTTCTACATCTCTGATATATATTGTAAGTAAAGGGTGTCCCAAAAGTCTTAGTGAGGTTGTGAAAGACATAAAAGCCCTAAACTAAACTAAGACTTTTGGGACACTATGTATTTAATGTCTTTTAGTACAATTTTAAAATTCTAAAATTGGAAGGGATTTCAGAATAGACTTAGTCTAAATCCTCTCATAAGCATAAATTTGTAACTTCTTTAAGAAGAGGTCATCCAGCTAACACATAAACACTTCCAGTGACATGGAGCCCACCACCTACGGAGGTAATGTGTTTTACTTTTTGCATCTTTCTACCTAAAAAGATATTTTTCCTTATGTTAATCTGAAATCTGCCTCTATCACATGCATAAGAAGTGCCACTTTCTCCATCACATCTTCAGGTAGGTATCCAACACTAACTGAAGGTATTCTCACCCTCTTCATATTTTTTTGGAGTGCTTTGTCTAAGAGTTCTCTTTATCCTCATCAGACACTTCCTTGTGTTTTTACTTTTTATGTGCATGCCATGTCTCCCATATACAAGATTTAAGCTTTGATAAACAAAGCTGCATGAAGACTTTCGAGACTCCGTCTCTATCTCTTTGTCTGTATCTGTCTATCGGTCTCTCTCTATTTTGAGGGGGTATGGTGATTTTTTAATTGTGTCTGACTGTTCGTGATCCCATTTCGGATTTTCTTGGCAAAGATATTGGAATGATGTCATTTTTTCCCAATTCATTTTACAAATGAAGAAACTGAGGCAAAGAGGGTTACATGACTTGTACAGGACCACATAGCTAGTAAATATTTGAGACAGAAATTGAACTCATGAAGATGTCTTCCTGACTCTGTAGTCCAAACTCTTCTCATTCCATTTTTGAGGTGAAGCCTTATTTAAGAACCCATACAAAACCACTTCTATTGGTTCTTAGAATTGCACTTGTTCATCTGCCTCTGTCATAAAGTCGGCATCTCGAGGGTACGTCTATTTTGAATGGCACCTGCATGAGCTTTAGGCTTCAGCTTGTGCCAGTGACTCAACATCAATGAGCCTAAAATATCCCTTCTCTATTGTATTAAATTTTACAGTGGAGTTTCTCTGGCAAATTATGCAGTTGCCATAATCTTGATACAAAACATTTACCATCCTAGCCATGGGCCATTCAAGGGACAGAAAATGATTCTGGCTCCGGAGAACTGTACTTGACTCCCCTCTGAAGCAGCATCTTATCGGTGGCTGTCAGAAATAGCAAAGCTTAAAATGCAAACAGCAGCTAGAGAGTTATCAGCAGTAAGTGTTGTCAGTGTTACATCCCTGCTAATAGCATTTTAAAAATTAAAGTTGTGCCACTGAAATTCTTCTGTGCACTATTAACAAGTCATATGGAAAAGTAATATAGACATTTGAGGAAGAACAATTGGATTTTTACAACTCGTGTGAGTGGAAGGATCCCAGCAAGCTGGTGGAAGATAAGCGGGTGGTAGGATAGGGGGAAGGGAGTTATATATAGATCAGTCTCAATGCACCACAAACAAAACCAAATTGAAAGTCTTGGCAAATTGAAATTGTTGGTTTCAGCCCCGGAGTAGAAATCAGGAACACAGATTCTGGGTTCTAGGATCTAGGTTTTAATTTCAACTCTGCCCCATGTAGTGCCCCAAGTGTGCCCTTGAGCAAATTATTCTCCTTCTCCAGGTCTCAGTTTTCTTCTCACAGATTTATTTGAAGAGTATTTATTAAACACTCCAAAGTACTATAATCAGGCTTTGGTTATACAAAGTTTTTGGTTTTTATTTTTATTTTTTGTTTTTCAGTACAGATAGTTCCTGACTTTAAAGAGCTTACATTCTACTGCAAAATGAGAACTTGACTGAATGGTCTCTCAGCTTTCTTCTACCTCTAAAAAGCAACTCATGAAGGCTGATGGATATTCCAGTGAACTAATTTATTATTTCTAAGATAATAGGGAAAGACCTAATTGGTCTTTGGTCAGCTGAACACTGATCCAACATGAGTTAATATCACTCATGGTTGGAGGTTTAATTTGTAATAGGACTCCCATAGGGACTGGCTAGACTTAAGAGGGTATCTCTTGGATTTATTTTAAGTAAAATAAAATGGAGCTCCAGGAAGTGTCAGTATGATGTGCTGACTTAATCTACTTACAATTTTCAAGATCCTTGGACTTGCCAGGAGAACTCCTGTTAAAATACCCAACAATCAGCAATCTGGTTGATGTTAAGGCTCCGGCAGGGCCCACCAATGTGGTGGTTGACACGGAGAGATAGTATCCCAATTAGCAAAGCCATTAATTCCTGATCAGCATTACTATAAATTTAATTTAATTTGGGGCTATAGAACTTTTGCTGCTGTCAGACAGATGCAATGGCCCTAGATGGCAGAGCACAATTGATAAGAAAGTGGCTCTGACCAGTCTGGATTCTGTTGTTAATTATTTTTATTGGGTGCATCCAGGCAGGAACAGCCTCACCACTGTCAGTAATACAAGAGGGGATTCTGGTTGTTAAGTCTTAGAACATACAAGAAACTAGGACAAGGTAACCAAGGGAGATGGTGGAATCTTTGGCTTTGTGGTGAGGTACAAGAATGACTCCTTTGGGTCTATTTCGGCCTTGGGATTTTATGATGCTGTAAAGCTGACTTCTTTATCCCAATATGCAAAAAGCCAGGTACACAGTGTTTCCAAGGCAGACTGTATCAGAAATAAGAAAAATCTATATAACATTCCCTTAGACCCTCAGATGACTTTAAGAATAATGATATACAATGTGGCTTCCTCCTAGTTTCTTTTGATCTTGTAGAGAGTTTCTTCTTTATCTTGGATGTAATTATAAGAAGGACTCCCTACCTATGAAGGGTCATAGGTCACATTTATTACCACAATAAATGTCACATTTATTACCTTTTGTTGCAGATGGTAGCCAGCATAATTATGTATGTCCATTGTTAATGTAAAGTAAAAGCTGACATAGGTAATGAACTCCCCATCTCTGGAATCTTTAAGTGAAGTTTCTTGATTCTATTGGGAATATTGTAGATGAAATTCTTGCTAGGGTTAGTTACTTGCTATTGGGACTTTTGGAGTCTTTTCAAACTCTATGATTCTCTATTGATAAATGGATAAGAGGTTGAGGTAGAAAAAGTAATGAGTAAAAGTAAAAGGTGTTCTCAAGTAGGTGTGCAGTATTGGAGGGATGAATTAGGAAGTAAAAAGGAATTAGAACTGAGTTGCTCAAGGCCAACTCACTGAAAAAGTGGAGGAATCAGCAGGTAGCTGGAGAATCTTGAAAAGAAAATTGATCTGAGAACAGGAAGCCAAGGGAGTTGTTGGACTCAGAATCTTGGTAGGATCATGGCTAAAAAGTAACTGGAAGATGATTATAATATTGTGGAATGTGCTGTGGATTTGGAATCAAAGGATCTAGCTCTGATGCTTACTACTTTTGTGGCTTCAGGACAGTCATACAACCTCTCTGGGTTTCCTTATTTGGAGAAAAAGGGGGTTGATTAGATTAGATCATATAGTTTTTAAAATCCTGTGATCATATGAATAATAATCATAACTGATGTTTATGGTTCTTCTGGGAATAAGGGAGGGGAGAGGAAAAAAGGGAGAAATGAAAAAACAGAGGGAGGAAGTAGAAAGAGGGAGAAAGACATTGAGGAAGGGAGACAGGCAAAGGGGAAGAGACAGATAGAGATAGATAGGCAAAGACAGGGACAGAGAGAACAAACAAGCATACAGTTAAGCTTGAAATAGTAGCAGAAGAATTAAAACTGCGAGAAGAAACAAGACTACTTGAAAAGCATAATTAGAGAGATACAGTCTGCGAAGAACCGAGCTCATAGGAATGAACTGAAAGGATACACATTATGGGAAATCCCCAAGATTGCCTTCTCTGCAAATCAAGCAAAAATGTCTGGAATTATGCTTTATGCTTGACTTAAATGCAATGGCAGGGGGGATGGACCTGGAATCAGGCAGACCTGAGTTCAAAGCCAGCCTCAGACATTTATGGGCTGGGTAGCTGTGGACAAATCATTTGACTTCTTTCACACTCAACTTCCTAAATGTCTACCTCCCAAGTAGGTTGTGAGGATAAAATTTGTTAATATTTGTAAAGTGCTATATAAACATTAAAGTATGTCAGAAATTTTGTCATTATTTATTGTTATTATTGTTAAAAATCTTGATTAAAGAAGCTCTTTCTACCCTAAACAAAAGAGTTTCAAGGATATAATGTCCGGGATAGCTCCCTGGAGGGCCTCAGGATCAGTCAGAGTCAGGATCAATCAAAGTCCTTGGTCTTTAGGGGGAGAAATGAAGGAGTCAGGCAAACTGCCATGTGGCTTACCAAAGATGTATCTTGGATTTTGGAGTCTGGAGTCTCCAGCCTCTCTTCTCCTTGTCCTGCAGCCAAGTGACCCTGACCCCTCTCCCTCAGCCCTCTAATCGTTGCCTAAGATTACCTCACCACCACATATTCAGCAAGCTCCAATCATGAGGAGAGCCATCACATTACCATATCATCTAAGTATATGCTTATAGAACCATTATTTCACATCAAATAATTAGCTTTAAGTGCTCTATAGACTGATTCAAGCACACCTTTTTAGAGTTTCAGCTAGGACATGTACCCAAAGACTCATATCTTTTTCTGGATAATTATCTAAGGCCTTCCCTCTAACCGTGGGTATCTCCCAACGTTCTATCTTACACTTTCCTATTTTCTCTAGTCACTCCTGCTCCCTTGCTGATCTTATCAGTTCCCAGGAGGCTTAACTATTATCTCTTTGCAAATGATTTTCAGATCTATGTATTAAATCTTATTTTTTGATCTGAGTTCCAGACCCCCTTCATCAACTTCCTCTTGGACATTTCTAAATGGATATCTCATAGGCATCTCAAATTCAGCATGTCCAGAACAGAACTCATTAGCATCCCCCCAAACTCTACCTGTCTTCCTAACTTCTCTATTTCTATTGAGGGCATCATTATCCTTTTGGCACATTATCAGATTTGTAACCTCTTATCTATTCTTTACTCCTTCTCATGTCATATATACTCTCAGCATCAAGTCTTAGTTATAACACCAGATTATCTCTCCATTCATTCCCAACTCTCTCCTTACATAGCCACTATACTAATTTAGATTTTTCATCACCTCTTGCCTGGATCATAACAATAGCCTCTTAATGGGCCTTTCTCTGGACTGCAGCTGTTACAGTTTGACCCAGTCTTGGTCTGAGTGGAGGAGCGCAGGAGGCAGGAGAGCCACCAGGAGAATGATCAAAGATGGAATGTCTCATTTCCAGTCCTCTCAGCCCTTAAATACCTCGGTATGGTTATTACATCATTACAGCACACTGATTAGGTATAAAATAGAGAACCATTATATCATCATGCTAAAAACTAAGTATATATGTATACTAAAGAATCATTATCTCATCAATTCCACTGAGTTAACCCCTTGTTGTAAGTATCCTTGTTTCAAGTATACTTCTCCAGAATTCCAGCCCTCTAGACCTTTCTGCCTCTAGTCTCTCTCTTCCCTAATTTATCTTCCACATGGCTGCTAATTTGGATATTCCCAAAGCAATGTTCTGATCATGATACTCCCATGTACAAAACAGTTGAATAACTTCTTGTTATTCCTAGCATCAAATACAAGTTCTGTTGTTTGGCATTTAACACCTTCAGTTGCTCTTTCCACACTTATCACACATTGCTTCATTTCACGTATTCTCTCTCTGACTCAGTAGTTATTCAAGTGTAGTATATGACTGCTATAGGTCTCCTAGACCATTTCTAAAGGCCTGGGAGTTCAAAATCATTTTCTTAATAAAATTAATACATTTTGTTTAGTAAATTTCCCCTTTCTTTTCCTCCTATATATTTGTGTGAAGCTGGATTTTCTTCATATACTTCAACCAGTAACATTTTACAACAGATTAAATGCAGAAACAGGAATGAAAATCCAGCTGTCTTCTATTGTCAGACAATAAAGAGATTTTTAAAAAGTAAAACAATGCCATTCTTTTCATTTTTTTTTTTTGCTTTGGAAAATATAATTTTTTTCATAAAAATGTTATGTTAATATGTAGTAGGTTTATTATTGTTATTTAAAATAAATTAATAAACAAGTAGTATGAAATTTGTCAGTTTTAATTTATAAGACACTAAATGTTGATGGAAACAACTAGGATATTCTAAAGTCAACTTATATTGATTTGCAAGACCCAGTTGTTAAATTTGAGCATTCATATTTCTTAATTCAACAAATGCTAAAAATCAGGACTTAAAAATGTTTTGTTGATTATCTAGATTTATGAAAGTGATAGATGGAGAAAGTGTTATTTCTGCTTCAGCACTTAGCATAGTGCCTGACATATACTAAGTAATTAAAAATGTTTATTGACTGAGTAGTTAGGAAATGTATGTTGAATGAATGCTCTTCTGTAGAGGTATAAAGAAAAGAGAAAGAGCCAGGGGAAGACTTTTTTTTAAACTAGCTGTGTGCCCTTGGCTAAGCCATTTGACCTGTATTTGATTCAAAAGACTCCCTCTGACTTTCCTAATTAATAGATGAATTGTGATCTGCACTGAGGAGTTTAACACAATGTTAAAATTACAGATTCTGGATGTATTTGATGTCATAAAATATTAGCTATGGAAAGGATATAAAAAGATATCTTGTCTAATTCCCTCATTTTACTGAGGAGGAAACTGAGACCTAGAGAATAGAAAGTAATGTAGCATGTTCAAGGTCACAAAGGTAGTTAGTATCAAAGTTTGGACTAGAATTTGGGTTTCCTAGACCTCAGTGCTCTTTACATTAATGAAAAGAGCTATTTTGTTATTATTTAGTAGTGTCAAACTTTTCATGACCTCAGTTGGGATTTTCTTAACAAAGATACTGGAGTGGTTTGCCATTTCTTTCTATGTCTTCTTTTACAGACATGGAAACTGAGGCAAATAGGATTAAATGACTTGCTAGTGTCTGAGGTCAGATTTGAAGTCAGATTTTCCTGACTCTAGACCCAGCATTCTATCTACTACACCATTTAGCTTCTACAATATTAGCTATTAAGTACCATTACTACAAAAGTGCTATAATAATATTAATCTATCATTATACCATACTTTCTCCTGCCAGGCTAATAGAATCTTTTTAAATATTAAATTTTATTTTTTTTATTTGAAAAGAATTTGCTTTTTCCCTTCCTCTACTGAGAAAGAAAAACAATCCTTGTTATAAACATCTATACAAACAAAATAAATTCCTACATTGGTCATGTTATTAAAAAGTCTGTCTGAACTCAGTTCATCACTCTCTTAGGAGGTGAGTATCATGTTTCATCTTGAGTCTTTTGGATTTGTAGTTACTCATTACATTAATCAGAGTTCCCACATCTTTCATAATTATTTGTCTTTACCATATTTTTGTTATTGTATTAATTGCTCTCCTAGTTCTGCTCACTTCTCTCTACATTGGGTTCATACAAGTCTTCCCTGAAACCATTCTGAAACCATTTCCTTCATCATTTCTTGCTTCATAATAGTATCCTATCATTCATATGTCATAATTGATACAAGTCAGTTTTCAGCTGATGGGCACTCTCTCAGTTTAAAATCCTTTGTCAGGATAAATTAATCTGTCATAAATATTTTTATTCAGAAAATATGGCATCTTGCATGCCATTAAATGCCTTTTTACTGATTAAAAATCTATATCATCTATAGTATCTATAATTCTGCTGAATTATCTAGATTATTGCTTGAACTCTTCCAGTGATATCTATTATATTGTCCATTATATTAATATTCTCTTGAAATTTTACCATATCAACCTCGAGAAAAGCATTGAAGTTTGTGTTAAATAACCTTGTGACTAGACTAGTATAAAAAAGATACCTATCTTGCAGATCAGGAGACTTAAACATGAATAACTAAACTAGGAAAGAGTTTTGAACTTGCTTATTTCCCCCCATTCATAGATCTTATTTGCTCTTTTGAATTTGCTTGATTCCTATAAATTCATGATGGAGTTTCTTTCTTCCTCCTCATCTTCAATCTCCTCTATCTACTATGTGCTGCTTTCACCCTGGTGTTTGTGAATATTCTCAGATCCTACCATAATCCTTTAAAAAGTTCCCTTGACCTTGCATATACAGAGATTATTGTCCTGTTTCTCTGACCCTTTTTCAGTATCAAATTCTTAGAAAGAGCTCTTTATACTCATGGTTTCTATTTCTTCATTACCTTGAAATCTGATTTCTGAATCCACCTATGTAATGCAAATCTCTTCTGCCTTAAAAGTTGTTAGTGAGCTATTAAATGCCATTATCAATGGCTTTTTTTCAGCTATCATCTTTTTGATATCTCTGCAGCTTTTTAGACTATTTACAATCCTTCCTCCTGGATCATCTCTCTTCCTTTGGCTTCTTGACACTATACTTAATTGTCTCTCCTATCTATCTTACCTTTTCTTTCTTTTTTGCTACATTAATATCCATTTCTCATTCCTTTAGCATAGAAACAGTCTTCTTCTTCCTTTTCTCTCCACTGTCTCTCTTTGTGAACTCATCTGTTCTCATTGGGTTCAATTATGCAGAAGACTACCAAACCTATATATCTAGTCCTCTCTCTACTGAACTCCATTTCTGCATCATTACCATCTTCTTGACAACACCATCTGCATAATCTATCTGTAGCTCTAAGTTAGTATGTTTAAAGCTGAATGAACCCATCATCTTCCTCCTTCAACCTGAACTTCTTCAATTGTTCCTGTTTCTGTTGAGGGCACTGTCATCCTCCCAACATACAGATTTGTGAATTCAGAATCATCTCTCTCTCTTTTTCTCTCCCTCACCTCTCATATCTAATTAAATGAAAAATTTTCTTGATTCCATCTCCACACAATCATTGCTACTCATCACATTCCTATTCAAATAGGAATTTTTATTTTTTTCTTCTTACCTCCCACTTGGATTTTCATAATAATCACTTTTAAAATGATAATTTTGTTTTGAAATAACAGACACTTCCTCACAAGCATGTAAATAAGCATCCTTATAAGGTACTTTCCTTGAACACAATTTTTCTATTACTTATATAAGGGGAATGATACCCTTTAACTTTGATGGTGCATACTGCTGCTGCTGCTGCTGCTACTACTACTACTACTACTACTACTACTACTACTACTACTACTACTACTACTACTACTATTACTCTACTATTATCACCACCACCACTACTACTACCATCACTACAACTGCTGCTGCTGCTACTACTACTACTACTACTACTACAAAACACAACCATCACTGACTTTTATAATTAACCATATTATATTTTCCTTTTAAGCTGACTTTTTTCCATCATTACAATTTTTGTGAATACTCTTGACTTTGTTTTCTTTACTCTGCCTAAATTTATCTAGGTCTCCCTTCACTTCTGTAAATTGTGCAATTTCTTATAATGTAAAAGTATTTCATTATATCCATATGTGATAATTTGTTCAATATGTGTTTATTCAATGTAAGTTGAGCAAATATTTTGTTTCCAGCTTTTGTCATTGAAAATAATGTATCTGTGAACTTTTTTGTATATGTAGTTTTTTTATTGCATATATTGAATAACCTTCCTGGTAAATAGTCCCATTATTAGAATTTCTAGGTTAAAGAATATGAACAATTTATTAATATTTCTTGCATAATTCTAAATTCTTTTCTAGAAAGGAGGATTAATTCAAAGTTCCACCATCAGTAAATAACAATACCTGTCTCCTCATCACCCCTTACATAGAGTTTGCCATCTGTTATCATTTGGATGCGTATAAGCCAATACCCAGGGTTGTTTTAATTTTTTTTCATTTTTATGACTACTAGATTGATTACTATTGATTTGAATGTTTTCTCAGGTGGTTGTTAATGGTTTATATTTTTTCTTCTCAAAGGGGACAAGTAGGTGGCACAGTGGATAGAATGCTGGACCTGTAATCAGGAAGACTCAACTTTGTGAGTTAAAATCCAATCTCAGACACTAGCTGTATGATCCTGGGCAAGTCATTTAATCCTGTTGTCTCAGTTTCCTCATTTGTAAAATGAGCTGGAGAAGGAAATGGTAAACTAAAATCTTTTTCTTGAAAACCCCAAATAGAGTCATGAAAAGATGGAGACAATTGAAAAAATTTAAATTCTTCTGGGAAGAATAAAATTGTTCATATTCTTTGTAAGATAGAGTATGGATCATTTTCCTGGCCTCCATCCTAATGGCTATAGATCAGAGCAAGTCACTCCCCTCACACTTATAGTCCTCTATGATGTTGTCAGACTAGATCACAAATTGTTTCTACAAATCTATATTCCATTTCCAGGCTCCGTATATCCACACAAACTTCCCCTCATGCTTGGCAAGTATGCATTATTTTCTCACTCTTGCTTTTCAGATCTTTTCCCCACTTCAAAGCCCCTTTCAGCTATGAAGTCTGCCCTGACCCTGCTAAATGTTACTGCCTTGTCCCTCCTCAAAGACTGTAGGACATATTGTATCTCTCCTTTAGCTGCAGTTGTGCTGCCTTGTATCACATTTATGTGTATGTTTCACAGCTGATAGGGATAAACATTCTGAGATGACAAGGACTATTTCCCCCCTTGTATCCCCAGAGCATTGTGCATAATGGGAAGTTAATAAATGTTTATTGAATTGAGTTGAATGAAAGCATTCTATTACCTTCTTACTCTGTTTCAAATCCTCATCTTTGAAAGTAAGAAGTACTTAGCTCTATAGCACATCACCATCCTGAGGGATTGCCTTCCTCAATTTTATAGTGGGAACTGCCTCCTCAATTTTATCCTGTGCCTGGGGACTCACATTTCATGAGGTTGAAAGAAGCTATGACTATATTCAGTGGTAGCCAATGATATAGATCAGTCCTTTTAACTCCTCAACTGGGAGTTTACAGAAAAAAACTGGGGCTCAGATGGTGGATGTGGTTAAGATGTAAATGGCTGGGTGCTGAAGTTCAGGGAAAAGTACACTATTCTTTGCTTCCTGATCCCATTTTGATACACAAATCCATTTTATCGAGGTAATAATTTGTTTTTTCTGAAGGGATCTTTGATTTTTATGGGTATAGGTCTCTTTCAATGCAAATTAGCACCTCCTCTGCAATTTTTAATCTTATTATGTTATCTGCAGGTACTGAAAGCAATTTGCCCACTAAGGATGTTAGAGATAGGATTTGAACCAAGAGCTTCTAGGCTGAACTTGCTTCTGAGCAGTAGTGGAGAAGTAGTAGTTAAAGTAGATATGATGGGTATCCTGAAGGAAGTGACCTTCCTTCAGATTACAATCTATGGACATTGACTTATTTAGTAGACTTTGGGAGGAAAGATTTCAGAGTTCAAAGAAAGTATAATCCCATGCATTAAACTTGGGTAGGGAAAGTCAGCCCAGAAGATGAGATAGTTTTAAGATTTAAAATCTTATTATAGAAATCCAAATACTTCTAAGAAGATAATTGGGAGATATTCAAAGGAACAAATAAGGGAACTCATTGATCACCCTTATCTTTTAGCTCTTGTCCTCTACTGGTGAACATGTCAATGTTGCCTCCTGGTGCTCCTCCTTGGGAGATCATTCCTGAACATTTCTTCTTAGTCTCATTTACTAGTCATTCTTTCTGCCCCTCCTTCATAAGGGTAAGTATCCTTTAATGCTCTGTTCTTGGCCATTTTCAATTCTTTCCCTATCCTTTATCTCTTGTTGACTCCATCTGTTCTGGAGGTTTAGATTAGCATTTCTTTGCAGATGATTTCCACATTTATCTTTTGTCCCAATTGTTTCTGAACTCTTTTTTGGTATCTCTAGCTGACTTGATGGATGTTCCTGTCTAGATATCTTGCTGGAAGCTCAAATACAACATGTCTAATTGCATCATCTTTTTCTCAAATTCACCTTTTCTCCTAAGTGCTTTTTTTTTTTTTCTGCTGGTACTACCAGTCTCTTCCTAGTCACATAGGCTGAAAAACATCAGTTTCATTTTTTATTCTTTCTTCTCCCTCAACCTACTTGTGGACAATTAATTAATAGACATGTTCTATCTCCAGAATATCTTGAAATTATCTTTCTACTACCACCTGCAGGACCAGACATATGATCTATCACTATCACTTGGGTTATTGTAATAGATTCTTAAATGGCCTCCTCACTTCCAGTTTCTCCCCTTTACCATGCATCCTTCACATAGATGGCAAAATAATATTTCTGATTCAAAGGTTAGCTCATGTGACTTTCCTGCCCATGAACCTTCAAAACTCTTCATTGTTTACAGATAAAATACAGATTCCTTGGACTGGCATTTAAGCTTCCACAATCTGGGTCTGACCTTTAGTTTTTGTTTTATGTCATGTTATTCACCTTCACATACTCTAGATTCCAACCAGACTGGAACTGCTAGATATTTCCTAGAGTGACCTAATATCTCTCCCTTCTATAGTGCCATCTCTTCATATAAACATTTAACTTAGGTTATTCAAGTATAACATTCACCTAGAGTGACAGCTCCACTGACCTGTCAGCACATCTCTATGAATAAGTCTCCTCTGATGTGCTGTCCTCAATTTTCTTCCTACCATTTATTCCTTGTTGAATTCATCTGTTCTGAAGGCTCTGGGTCTTAAAAAATGGGCCTAAGAGTACTTGCTTTTTTTTTTTTTTTTTTTTTGCCTTTTGTCCTTTTCAGTTTCAGGAGCTGGCAGCAATCCCTACTGGTTCGGGGAGTTCAAGCCATGGTGATGAATTTGGATTCAGGATCGCAGGTGGGGTGGTGCAGCCAGCCGTTCAAATAAGTACTGGGAAATTAAAGTGCCTGGGACTTAAGCCTGGGGCAGGGTGGTGGTAGTAATGGTGGTGTGGGACTTGCAAATTGTCAAACTTGTCAAATTCAAAGGCTACTTACAGACTACATATTAACATAGGGAACAAATTTGCATTATCTATATTTTGTTGCATTTTAAATTTATTTTCTTGTTGTATAATTTCCCAATTATATTTTATTCTGGTTCAGGCTGTATTCAGAGTTTTGCTGGTTGGATCCCAATGATCAGGAGTTTGATACCTTTGTTCTGTAAGAATTGAGTTAAGCTATAAACCTGATCCTCTTGAGTTGATGAAAAGGTGTCTGTGGAACAGACTATGACTTCCATATGTTGGGATTTTATGTTAGTATAATTGTGATTATACCTTTGAAGTAAATATTTCTGTGTAAAATCTAATCTTACTGTTAGTGGTTAAATGGAACTGGGTTATAGGGATCCACCTCCTGTAACTGAGGGAACCAAATTGGATAGGGCTGTAGTCATCTGCAGAAAGCCTTGATACCCCCAAGTCTCCTTAAAGATAACAGAGAACCCTGGGGAAGGGGTGAAATGTAATATATCTGATTTTCAGGTGGTGGGGATTAGAGTCGTCTGTGTATCAGAAATAAGAAAGTAATGGAATTTCTAGCTAATTCAAAATGATAAAGATATTAGCAAAGATAGAAAAGACATTAAGCTTATGGCCAAAAGACATTATTCTTGAATGTGTATCTACTAATGGCTACTACTTGCTAAAGAAAGCAAGACTCTGATGGGAAGGAAGTTAAAGCCAGTAAATTTAAGCAATTTTCAAGGACAATTTTGACAGGTATGTGAAATTTTCATTTTATATATTACTTCCCTGTGTTTTACTTAACCTTCATATAAGATGAGATTGTACATGTGTGTATGTGTATATATATATATGTCTGTGTGTGTATGCACACACACAGACACACATATAGTTGTGGAGGTTTTTTAATCTTGTCGTCCCTTGTGACTTTATGAACCATATCATGCCAGTACTGTGGTGTTTTTTGGTTTTTGATTTTTTTTTTTGGCAAAGATAGGAGCATGGTTTGCTATTTCCTTCTTCATTATACATGCATATATAAATATGTATATCTTTCTTTTTTTATTATAACTTTTTGTTGACAGAACATATGCCTGGGTAATTTTTTACAACATTATCCCTTGCACTCACTTCTGTTCTGACTTTTCCCTTTCCTCCCTCTACTCCCTCCCCCAGATTGCAAGCAGTCTTATACATGTTAAATATGTCACAGTATACCCTAGATACAATATATGTGTGTAGAACCAAATAGTTCTCTTGTTGCACAGGAAGAGTTCGATTCAGAAGGTAAAAATAATCTGGGAAGAAAAACAAAAATGCAAACAGTTTACATTCATTTCCCAGTATTCCTTCTCTGGGTGTAGCTGCCTCTGTCCATCATTGATCAATTGAAACTGAGTTAGAGCTTCTCTTTGTCGAAGAAATCCACTTCCATCAGAATACATCTTCATACAGTATAATTATTGAAGTGTATAATGATCTCCTGGTTCTGTCCATTTCACTTAGCATCTGTTCATGTAAGTGTTTCCAAGCCTCTCTGTATTCATCCTGCTGGTCATTTCTTACAGAACAATAATATTCCATAACATTCATATACCACAATTTACCCAACCATTCTCCAATTGATGGGCATTCATTCATTTTCCAGTTTTTAGCCACTATAAACAGGACTGCCACAAAGATTTTGGCACATACAGGTCCCTTTCTCTTTTTTAATGTTTCTTTGGGATATAAGCCTAGTAGTAGCACTGATGGATCAAAGGATATGCACAGTTTGATAACTTTTTGGGCATAATTCCAGATTGCTCTCCAGAATGGTTGGATTCGTTCACAACTCCACCAACAATGCATCAGTGTCCCAGTTTTCCCGCATCCCCTCCGACATTCATCATTATTTTTTCCTGTCATCTTAGCCAATCTGACAGGTGTGTAGTAGTATCTCAGAGTTGTCTTAATTTGATTTCTCTGATCAATAGTGATTTGGAACTCTCTTTCATATGAGTGGAAATAGTTTCAATTTCATCATCTGAAAATTGTTCATATCCTTTAACCATTTATCAGTTGGAGAATGGCTTGATTTCTTTCTTTTTTTAATTTCTTTTTTTTTATTATTATAGCTTTTTATTTACAAGTTATATGCATGGGTCATTTTACAGCACTGACAATTGCCAAACCTTTTGTTCCAATTTTTCCCCTCCTTCCCCCCATCCCCTCCCCCAGATGGCAGGTTGACCAATACATGTTACATATGTTAAAGTATAAATTAAATACAATATTAGTATACATGTAATGGCTTGATTTCTTATAGATTAGAGTCAATTCTCTACATATTTTGGAAATGAGGCCTTTATCAGAATCTTTAACTGTAAAAATGTTTTCCCAGTTTGTCACTTCCCTTCTAATTTTGTTTGCATTAGTTTTGTTTGTTATATATATCTTTTTTTATCCATCTTTTGAATATTACCTTTGTTTGGAATATACTTTTCCCTCATCACTATCCTTTGAATTCCTTGTCTTCCAACATGTTTCAGATGAGATACCACCTCATCCATGAAGCTTTTTTGTGTTGCATCTAACTCCCTTCTCAATTTTTTTTGAGAAAACATTCTTTGAGAAGAAAATCTGCTTGTATCCCTTCTTTGACTCTATCACCTATTACCTTGTATCACAATGAGTTTATGTCATTTTCTTCTAGTTTGACTATAATTCTTGAAGGAAGGGATTAGATCTATTTTTTAAATGTGTCTCTAGTACCCAGGACAATTATTGGCACATTCTAGGGGTTCAAAACATATTTGCTAAGAGATTGGATCCAATGAGCAGTGATTAATGGATAAATATTTACTTGGAGAAAAGTCTCTATTGGAAGAATCTGACCTTTACTCCTGTGCTACATAACATTTTTATCAATGACTTTGACATAAAGTTTACCAAGTGCTTTCCTTACAACAACTAGGTAAAGAATGTAAGTATAAAATTATTGACCATCTTCTTCTAAAGACTCTCCAGGGTGATAGTGTTGTCTCTTAGTTCCCCTTTTATCTGTATGATGGCTCCTCTCATCCCTCTTTGCTGGATCATCATTCATGTTATATCCCTTAACTATGAGTCTATTCCTAGCTTCTCTTTTGAAGACCTTATCACTTTACAGAGATTTAATTATCATTTCTTTTTTGATGACTTCACTTTCCACATTTCCAGTCCCATTTTGTCTCCCCAGCGTCAATCCCTTATTACTAACTTATTCTTGAACATTTTCAAATGGATATCCTAGAGGCATCTCAAGCAAAACAAAATTGTTCAAAACATAGATAACACTATCTTTCCATGAAAACCCAACCTTGTTCATAAACTTCCATATTTTTATTTTGGATACTAGCATCTTTCCAATCATCCAGATTTATAAATTCAGTGTCATCCTCAATTCTTCTCAGTGTGGATGAAGTCTTAAATGGGATGGATGATATGAAATATAATAGATACATTTTGGCAAACTAGCTATATGATTCTGAGCTATAGATATATATTTTTAACTTTATCAGGAGAATCTTTTCTTTTTCCTCACAAGTTGACTTCCTATATCATTATCTAAGAGTCAGTGGTAAGGGTGCCAGATTCAAAGTATTGTATCCTAAATAATTGCTTTTAGTTATTGTTCTGTTCTTAGCTCTTCAAATAGACTTAATGTAGAGGCATATTCTAATCCTTCCTTCCTTCCTTCCTTCCTTCCTTCCTTCCTTCCTTCCTTCCTTCCTTCCTTCCTTCCTTCCTTCCTTCCTTCCTTCCTTCCTTCCTTCCTTTTTTCCTTCCTTCCTTTCTTTTCCTCCCCCTCTTCCTTCTTTTTTTGTCTCTTTCTTTCTTCTTTCCTTTGACCAAACCTCACTCACCCAATTCAACTCTGTATCTTGGTGGAGATACAACATCAACACTTATAATTAAATGAAAAAAAAACATATAAATTTGTCCCTTTTTATCTGTAGTGTCTAAAGATCTCATGGAAAATGTATTCTTTTTTTTTTCCTCTTCCTTTTTTATCTTGTGAAAAGATGGAAAAATATCCTTTGAACTTTGAGACATAGTGACAGGAGAACTTACAGCTCCTAGAGTTTTGGATGAGAGAGGTGCTGCACCAGAGAGTGTGACTCCAGAGTGGCAGTGAAGCCTGGCCAGAAGCTTTACCCCCCAGTTGAAACTGAGCAGTGATTGGATCGGGAAGTGAGTTCCAATTTGGTGAATGTTTCCCAGTCATTGAGTTCAAGTAGCAGGGGTATTGTTCTCTCCCTGTCTCACTTTCTCTTCCCTTTTCCTTTTGGTTTATTAAACATCTGAACCCCCCTCTATCCCTCTTTCTATTTTTCTATTGTTTGTTGTCAATGTTAGTTATAAACCTGACTTAAAAAATGATTTGTCTCTTGTCTTCCTGCATGTCATTATTGTGTACATGGGTTATCATTCAACTGTTTCACTCCTGTCTCATTCTTTGTGACCCTATTTGGGGTTTTCTTGGCAGAGATACTGGAATATTTGCCATTTTCTTCTCCAGTTCATTTTACAGATGAGGAAACTGAGGCAAACAGGGTTAAATAACTTGCCCATGGTCACACAGTTACTGAATGTTTGAGGCCGGAATTGGGGTCAGATTTTCCTGATGCCAGGTTTGGCACTCTCTCTGCCTTGATACCCAGCTGTTTTTGTACTTGGGGTACTATAAGGGACACTTATATTTCACACAGAATACAAACTAGAACTATACAACTCTGACTTGTGGGGTGTGTGTGTGTGTGTAAAAACTTCCTCCCTGTTGTCTTTTACGTGCTGTTTTTAGTCATTAAAATGTAAGCTCCTTGAGAAAAAGAGATATCTTTCTTTTTTGCTTGTGTTTGAATTCCCAACACTTAGTGCAGTTCTTGGCATATAGTAAAATGTTAACAAATGGGCTAATGTGACTTGATGCAGTATATAATAAGGAGTCATGTTGGGTGTTTGAGTGAATAATCCTTGCAGTAGATGTTCTTCCATTAGCCCAACTTTAGGTCAAATGAAAATGAAAATCAGAGCTCAAAATTGGGAGAGGAGCAGTTTTAAATGTAGCCCAAGAAGAACAGGGATGGGAGGAATAAAAAATTGATGTGAGTCATACATATTGTAAGAAGACATCCAACAAAGACACTTAAAGATGAAGTTTGAGCACAAACCAAATGTTGCAGGAGAAATGCAGCTGGAGCTGAGGGAGAGAGAGGCCAACACTGATCAGTAGCTAGAGTCTGTAACTTGGAACATTTGGTGATTCCAGGCTCCTTCAAAATACGTCTGCTGACCACAGATGTGATAAGATTAAAATTGCCTACACAGCTCTCAATGGGCAATGCTCGGTTTCTAACTCTGCTTCAGGCCAGTCACACTGGGGATTTTATTGTGCCCTGAAAATGGAAGCGTAGCTTTGGCTTCAATAAAATCATTGCTTCTACTCAAAGAGATGTCAGCTAAACCAGTCACCCATGTTCATGAATTTACAGGAATGTAACACTTTTCATATGCCTCTAGCACCATATTTTTCAACCCCAGAATTTTAACCAGTCTGGAAAAAATGTTTACTATGGAATCATAGAATGTCAGAGTTAGAAGGAACCTCAGTGACTTTCTTATTTAACCTGTCTCTGAACAGCTTCCTGACAGAGTTTTTCAGCTTTTGCTGGAAGGTGTCTAATAAGGAAAAACTCACTATTTTCCTTAGTCATCCCATTTGTACTTTGAAGCACCTTAAATCATTAGGAAGTTCTTCCTTTTACATCAAGGCACCAAAGGACCTTACTTCCTAATGTTCAGGTTATCAATTTTCTAATCATGACTGACTCTTCATTATCCCATTTGGGGTTTTCTTGGTAAAAATAGTGGAGGGCTTTATTCCTTTCTTCAGCTCATTTGACAGATGAGGAAATTGAGACAAACAGGATTAAGTGACTTGCCCAGGATCACACAGTCAGTAATGTCTGAGACCAGATTTGAATCAGCAAGACGAATCTTCCAAACTCTAAGCTCTATCCACTATACCACTTAGATGCTACAGCTTTTTTTCTGGGGTCTAACTTCTTAATACCTATATAAAAAGACAGTAGCAACAACAAAGGACTCTTCTGTCTTTTCATTCTTTCTCCATATCTTGCTCCTCCAAACTTCATCCTTTCCTCCTTCTAGTCCCTCCCCTCAGAATGGAGTAACAAGGATGCCGGAGGTGGAGCAGTCTTTGATAGATAGTTAATATACCAATATAGTCTGGGCTGGGAGATTTTGTGTTATGACATCGTTGTGATGGATCCTGAAGGATCTCCGATTAGAGACTTCTGCCATTGTTCTTGGACTTTATCTGAAAATGTTTGTGAACCAAAGGGAGGGTCCCTTGGAAGGAAGGGTGAGGATTTAGGATTCTGCCTGTTTGCTTCTTTCTACAACTCCAACCCTTAAGGTTTGATTTAAAAATACTTTAGCACTGATAGAACTATGGAGACTCTTTTTCTTACAATCTTTCCTGTTCCCTCCACTACATAGAATTAGAAGAATGACACCCCTTTCTCATTGTGTCTGTTAATAGAACCTCCTTTGAGCCACAATGTGATGTAATGGAAAGAGCTCTTGGCTCTGAATCAAAAAACAAGGATTTGGGTCATATATTATATATAATATTATATTAGCTATATAATCTCAGTCAAGATGTTTAACTTCTTTGGCCCTCACTATCATGATCTGTGAAATGGTGAGGACAACTGCATCATCTACCTCAATAGGGTGTTGAAGAAAAATTATCTTTTTTGTGCTTGCTTTTTTATACATATTCATGTATAAAAGATCCAGAAAATCTTTTGGGTTTAAGAAAAATCATGATCCCCCTGACATATATAATTCTTCTGAGTAGTTTCTTCTGCAGATTCCCCCTCTTTTATCCCCATAAAAAGAGGAGCTTTGAGGGCATAGAGTTCCCATAAGTGGTTAAACAAATTATAAAGAATTTCTAACCTTAAGTCAGATGTCTGGGAGACACCTATGGGAGAATAGAGTGTGGTTCAGTCCCTGGCAGGGAGTTCAAAAGACAGATTAAATGCCTGAGGGCTTTGATTAGTTGACTAGCTGTTCAGTTTTCTGAAGGAGTTTTGCTGTTGAAAGCTAAGATTATGAAAAGCGACAGATCCTTCTCCTTGTGGAGAGAAAAGCCATTTCCCCCCTAGTTTGATGATTGAGTTGCAAACAGCTTGCTATCTTTTCTAAAAGACTAGAAGCTTAGCCTCAGCTGAGATCTTCAGCTGAAGCTCATTAGGTAGCAACATCAAAACAGAACAGGATAGAGAGCAACATCTGGATATAGGCGCCTTAAAAAGTCTTCCCTTAGAAAGGAGAGAAAACCTATGGAGAGCAGTAGGAAGACATCACCAGAAGAATTAATGAACTTGCAGCATAAAAGTTGGTAATTGCCACATCATGTGTATACATTGCTCATATATTATTTAAATACTCTGACTCACTGGGTTCTATCTACAACCTTATTGATCTGGAGAGAAGAGACCCCACTTTTCTTTAAAATCTGACTTATGTAAAACTTATATGTTGCTTATCACTAGAGGGCATCTTAGGGGTGAATTAGTCTACTTTATCCCTTATTTTACAGAGGAGGAAACTGAGACCTGGGGAAATTAAGTAATTTGTCCTGAATCACACAGCCAATAAGTATCTGAGGCAAGATTTGAACTCAGTTCTTCTTATTTTTAAGTCTAACATTTTCTTCTAACCCACAGTGCCTATAACCATGCTGCTGCTTCTTTTCTTCTTTCTTCTTTCTTGCTTTCCACAATAAGAAGTCTGGATTCAATGAGTAATTTTCAAATAGCACATTTTAGCTTTTTATTTTACTTTATTTTAATGTTGATCTGTGAACTTGTTAATGATGTCTGCTTATAGATACAACTGTATGTATGGTGGCCCTTCTTGTTCACTTTCTGAGGCAAGCTTCGGTCTTTGCTCACAGCATCCTCTATCCCAGTGTCATCAAACTTTAACATTGTCCAAGTTTAAGTAAAGAAAAATATTTTTTATGTAATTGCTTTTCAGTTGCAGAGAACATAATATCTCTCTTTGCTTGTGATTTCTAGACCATAAAAATCATTTTATTCAATGGAGCAAGAGGATAGGTACTTTTCTACTAGGTGTCTCCTAAGCATATGTTAGACATAATTCAGAGTCCTGGAAAGATGCAGTGAGATAGATAACTTTGTTAAACAACCCTCTGATTGTTAATATTCATTGAGGCATGAAAGACTGAGATGAATGTTCACTAAAAGTGTTTCCTATTGTCATGGATGATGAGATCCTCCAGATGTTCATGAGGATAATTCAATTGCACCAAGCCCTTGAATATTGTAGATTCTTCTTAGTGGGGAAACACCATCACTTAAGAGTTTGGTTTAGCTATTCCTGTTGGAAGAAACAAGCTTGTGTTGTCCATATCATGTTGTACAGTCAATGGGTAAATGCTTGAAGTTAGGCCTTCATTTTTTCAGTTCTTTGAGAATTGATTCCTCAATGCCCTCAAAATTGTGTCACCTCCATTATGATCTGTTTCTCAGTACTTGTTCTATCCAAAGTCCATTTTTCATTGTTGTTTTCTTTAATGTTATTTGTATTTTTCTCTGAAAGTACACCTGTATTTTTAGAGAATGACATCAGAGAGTTCCCTAAATGGAATCCATAATTACTTACTAGAATTTGTTCTGTCATATACGGGGGGGAAAGTAGATAAGAATACCTGTAAATAACACTATAACATATGACTGGAGAGATATCATATACATCACATATCAGCAGATATATCAGCTAATAGTATGTATGTTGTATATTGTGTAAATATTATCATCGGACACATTGTTGATATATAAAACATTGTATAAATATATATCAGTATATACCTGCTGATATGAGATCTATGCTATCTGTATATATATGTATATATAAATTATATATTTTTGACAGATATTACAAATGGAAAATGAACTGGGGCCAAAATTAATAGGAAGAAAGTAGACTGGATTACAAATTTGTTTTTAAGAACCTTGAGCTTCTCCCTAAATGAAAGGCTCATATCTTTAATACTATTATTCTCCTGGTGATATATAACTATAAGTCATGGAAAACTAGGAAGTGAGGTAGAAGACCACCCAAAAGAAATCTGTGAGTGATGTATGATGGGTCTGAGTCAGCTGTAACATGTTAATAACAAGGAAGCAAGCAGAGAGTGCTATATGAAGGAAGTCAACAAAGGAAAGAATAAGAGGAAAATGGGAGATGGGGCTGGCCAATAAGGACATAGAACTTAGGAACATGTGTACTATACTCTTCCTGCTGTATATATATGGAGCCTCCTGGAAATGTGTGATGATGCATGCTAAAGGTGACTGTCCTATAATTCTGAATATGAATAGGTATTCCATGATTGTCCCCTACTGGTTAATTATATGAAACCTTCCCTTGGCAGCTGAATAAACTATGTTCATTCTTGACCTCTTTCCACCTCCTGTACTCCCCAAATGACCACATAGCCAAGGCCAGCTTGCTAAAAATGTTTTTCACTATATCAAGGAAAATGAATTAGAAGTATAAAAGAGGGATGATCAAATGGAACACTCAATGGGAGAGAGAAACTAATTCCAGCAGTGAAATAACAGCAGCCAGATATTTGTTTGACAGCAGGAAGCAAGAACTACTTCCTTCTTGGGATACTGGAAAGGGGCAATTAATTGGTACCTTGCACTTTGTGTAACTACCAGGGGGAAATGGAATAATGTTTGCAGGAGTTATCTTATTCAACAAAATATTCACAATACCACATTCACAATGCAGTTATCAATTCTCAAATTCTTTCTCACCAGAGATGCTAGGAAGGAAACAAGTTGCTCTATATGTTTCTCTCTCAAGATGGAGAATTCTCTCAAATTCCATGTCTCTTCTCTCCCTGCTCCTTATTTTTTCAATTAACAAGCATTCATTTTCTCTTCCTCCCACTTCTCTTTGTCTCTGTCTTCTTTCTATCATATTCTCTTTTTTTCTTTCTTTCCTTCTCTCCTAATTTCCACTCTCCCTTCCCTCCCCCCATTCCCTTTTTTCTTCGGTCTCCTTGTCTTTCTGTTCTTCCCAAATTATCCAACTCTCTGTGAATGAATGCTAGTCATGTACATGTATGCACAGCACCTGGAGTTTTCCCCAAATACCCATTAATGTGCATCCTGAGATTGCTATGCTTTGAAAGGTATAAATACCTTCAAAGAAAACAAAAGGAGGATTGGCTGATAGATAACTAATAGATGGCTTGTTTGCTACACTGATATCATCATTATGTTAAGAAAATTTGAGGAAAGTCCCAGCACATTGGATGGACTCCTTGTTTTGAAGGGCTCAGGCAAGAGTGCCATTGGGTCAGTCTATGGGTAAGATATTAGCATCCTTGGAGAGAATGTCCTTTCCATGCTCATCCATGAGATCCTAAATCCATGAGATAAGTATTGTGAGCAACGTACTTATATTCCTATTATTTGCTGGTCAAGACATGATTTGTATCCTAGAAGTCCTTAATCTGGAGTTCCATTGAGCCTTGTCCTAAGGCACTCAGTCTAACAGCCTCAAGCTCATCTCTAATCATTTCAACTCAAACACCTAGTGCTTAAGTAACTTTCTGTACTGATAAAGAACCTGAGGAAAATAAGAGAAATATCTGGTTGGCTCACATTCTTTCCCTTCTGAATGATTACGTTCAGGGGCTGAAGATGCAGGGATGCCCAGATATCCAAATGTGGAATTGTATCATACTTTCAACTGCCTATTTGGTGTGCCATGAAAAAAATAGCTTGTGTCAGCTTTAATTTCCACTCTGCTGAGTAGCAGGAAAGGTAAGGGCTATGTCTTTGAAATTGCAGAGGAGAGTTAGTGCGTCCACAGACATGGGAAAATGTAGCATGTCCGACAGCAAAAAAGGAGAATAAATTCAGATGCTATGCATCAGAAAGGTAAGTGCTTGGAAAAGTAATATGGAAACTAACAGAAGGGGAGAGTAAAATGGTTTCAGTTGAGTCCAGATACCATAGCTGTAACTTCTATATCTCCATAAGGAAGTTGGATGGAGGATTTTGCGGATATCTTGCTAATCGTTGAGACTGTGACTGACTGAACCAGAGCAAACGAATAATATTGCTTTCAAAAAGTAGGGCTGTGTCTGGATTAGCTTCCAATCCCATAAAACCAGGGAACCACATAGTATGTTGTATTAAACACCACTGTGGTGACTCCTGCAGAGTGGTGTAGTCTAGCCCTCCTCTTGCTTCACCTGAATGTAGATATGAAAGAACACAGTGCCTGTCACATAATGGATGTATAACAAATCTTTATTGGTTGATTTATTTTTGGTTGATTCATAAACACAAAAAGTGGCTCCACCTTCTGTATTCAACCAGCTGGGCTGAGAATTTCTCCTCTGTCAAGTAAGTATATTTTACCAACTTACCAGGTAGAGATTTCAGGGTTTACAGGACACTATTGAAGTTATCCTAGCCATAAACTTCATTCCTAAAGCACAGCTCAGCCAGCAGGGCTTCATCAGGTCACAGTTAACTATGGTATCTTATTCTAGCAATAATTTGTCATAGCCTAAAGTTTCATGTTGACCCATTATCATTTGGCGTTATATTACGTAACGTAACAGATCTTTTCTCCTATTATTTGCCCCCACAAACATCCCAATCTAATCATACTTGTTCTTTCCTGTCTCTGTGTCTTTACTTATACTCTCTTCAAGTTTGGGAATCTTTCTCTGAAGTCTTCATCAGTTCAGTTTTATTCATTCTTTAAGTTTTGATTCTATTCTCAGCTTCTCTATGAAATGTTATTCAGCTCACGCTGATCATTTCCTTTTTCAGATACCTGTCATATATAAGTGGGTTGCTAGGTGGTACAGTGGATGGAGTGCCAGGATTGGAGTCAGAAAGTTAGGAAGACTCATGTTTCCTGAGTACAAATCTGACTTCAGGAACTTTCTAGCTATGTGCCCCTGATCAAGTAACTTTACACTCTTTGATGTACTTCCTCATCTGTAAAATAAGCTAAAGAAGAAAATGGTATACCATTCCTATATATTTTTTTTTTGCCAAGAAAACCCCAAATGGGGTCACAGAGAGTCAGACAAAACTGAAAATGACTGAAATAATACTTAGTGTCTAATACAATTTATTTGATAATTTATCACAATATTTAACATATTGTTAAAGTATAAGCCTTATTACTTAAATATATTATAATCTTTTTAAAAACAAAGAGTAAATTGTACTTATTTTATATTTTCCCCACTTTTCAGTTCTTGGCACAATGCTAACATATGGAAGGCCTTCAATAAATGCTAGGATTCTAGACTATAGGCAAAGAATTGGTTGTTTAGTGGCCAGCTGACTCAAAGTTTTCCAATGAGTGTTTTGGAACGAAAAAATACCAGAAACTATTATCAATCACTTAAACCCCAGTGAGAAAGATTTGATTGGTAAAGATGGTAAAGCCAGAGGGCAATATAGAAAAGTGAACTTGAAGATAAAAACTAACTTAATACACACATTTTCCCAGGGTGATAGAACTTCCAGAAACAGCTTCTTTTTTTGGAAAGACCAATACAGAAGATGGAAAGAGAAAATCAAAGACTTATTAAGTGTTATTTCATTTTTCCTCACATTTGGTCTGTAAGACAGAAGTGCATAGTTACCTTTGGGCGTAGGGAAGACACTCCAAACCATGTCTTGATGTCATGTACTTCAGTGGTACATAGATTTTGATCAACTGATTATTGAGTTATATTCATTGAAATAATCTAACTCCCTATCATCATAAGATCTAGTAATGAAAGAGACCTTACTTAGGAGATCATCCAACCTATCTCATTTTCCAGATGAGGAGACTGAGGATCACAGAAAGGGAAATAATTTGACTACAGTCACACATAAACTCTTCCATAACTTGCTAAATGATTAAGCAAGGTTTATATACATTTTTTGACATTTACTATTAGATGATGCAGAGAACTTACCAAATTTCCATGTGTGTTTTTCTTCTGTTTTTCTTCCCCCTTTTCTGTCCATTGAAAACTGGTGGATGGTCTTTAGACTAGCCTACTGTGGCAGATAGAAAGAAATAAAAACTGGATCTGAAGAGGGGAAGATTTTAGTCTGAATCTTGTCCCTGCTACTTCTTGGTTTTGTAGTTTTGAATACATCATTAAGTCTCTCCTCTGATGCTTCACTTTTTTCACCTGTAGAGAAGTAAGGGCTGTAATATTTCCCATTAGGGTTGTTATGAGGATCAAAAAAAAATAATGTATGTTCATTGGGGTCCAAAAGGTAAACTGACTTTCCATTGCCTCCTTCCTGCCCCTGCAATCTATAGGATTCTGGAGGCAGTTCCACTGGACCATGGAATGTGTTCTGGCTTTGAAGTATTTAGGACTTGGTACTTTTTCATGATACAAAGTGATACTGTATAAGTTTAAAAGGAAAGACTTCCTGTATTTCTATTTTTATTTCTCTCTTGTATCTTTGTCTCTTTCTCACATTTTCCTTAACACATAGTGATATGGTGGCTCTGAGTTGCTGACAACTTGTTCATTAGAACAGGGACATATCCAGATGAGCCTCAATCAAGATCTCAAGATTCGCCCTCTTCTGCTTTGTGGTTCTTTGATTGAGTATAAGTGGTCAAAAAAAAATCATGGATATTTCTATCCTTAAAGGGCAGCCTCTTGTGAGTTTAAGAAGTAAAGATCCATAGATCCCTCATTGGTGATGATTTCACTATTAGAGATATCCTCCTAACAATTATTATAGAATTTCTAAAGACATGTTACAATGGAGAAGAGAGCTGGACATGGAAGTAGGAAGATTTTAATTAAAATTTAACTTTAGGTACTAGCAGTATGATCATGGGCAAATCATTTAAGCTGTCTGCCTCAATTTCCTCATGTGAAAAATGGGGATAATAATAGTACATGTCTCTCAGGGTAGGTGGGAAGATAAAACAAGATAATATTTGTTTAGTATTTTGCAAATTTTAATGTGCTATATAAATGCTAGCTGTTATTGTTATCATCATCATCATTAATCTCTCTTTTTTTTCATCATTATCATTATTGCAGAAGAGAAGCACTATTAAGGGTTACAACCTCTGACCTAACTTTCTAAAAGTCATAGCCTTTGAGGTACTAGCTTTGATAATAAAGACCCAAGGTTAAAATAAAATGCCTAATCAATAGTTCCAATAAGGATTTAATGCTTCAAGTATCAACTTAAATGTATATTATAGCAGTTGTAAATTACTGCTCATGTTTTAATTTTGTCAATGTCTATTTGTGAGATTTTTGTGTTTTACATATGCCTTTTGTGTGGGAGAAAGGAATATGCAGGATACACTGTACATTGAGTATACTATTTCTCCTTTTGGAAAGAGCTTAGGCTTGAATATCCTTAAAACTTAGATATTCCTTGAAGTTTTAGAGTATAGATAAAAAAGAGCAAAGAGATTTTTTTTTTTATTATAGTAACTTTTTATTGACAGAATCCATGCCAGGGTAATTTTTTTTTTTACAACATTATCCCTTGCACTCACTTCTGTTCCGATTTTTCCCTCCCACCCTCCACCCCCTCCCCTAGATGGCAAGCAGTCCTATATATGTTGAATATGTCCTAGTATATCCTAGATACAATGTATGTGTGCAGATCCAAACAGTTTTCTTGTTGCACAGGGAGAATTGGATTCAGAAGGTAGAAATAACCCGGGAAGAAAAACAAAAAATGCAAACAGTTTACATTCATTTCCCAGTGTTTTTTTCTTTGGGTGTAGCTGCTTCTGTCCATCATTGATCAACTGAAACTGAATTAGGTCTCTTTGTCAAAGAAATCCACTTCCATCAGATTACATCTTCATACAGTATCATTGTTGACGTATATAATGATCTCTTGGTTCTGCTCATTTCACTTAGCATCAGTTCATGTAATTCTCTCCAAGCTTCTCTGTATTCATCTTGCTGGACGTTTCTTACAGAACAATAATATTCCATAACGTTCATATACCACAATTTACCCAACCATTCTCCAATTGATGGGCATCTGCTCAGTTTCCAGCTTCTAGCCACTACAAACAAGGCTGCCACAAACATTTTGGCACATACTGGTCCCTTTCCCTTCTTTAGTATCTCCTTGGGGTATAAGCCCAGTAGAAACACTGCTGGATAAAAGGGTATGCACAGTTTGATAACTTTTTGGGCATAATTCCAGATTGCTCTCCAGAATGGTTGGATTCGTTCACAGCTCCACCAACAATGTATCAGTGTCCCAGTTTTCCCACATCCCCTCCAACACTCATCATTATTTTTTCCTGTCATCTTAGCCAATCTGACAGGTGTGTAGTGGTATCTCAGAGTTGAAAGAGCAAAGAGATTGAGAAAGAGCTTGGCTTCTTTTTTTAGGGAACTGATGGAGCAGAGGTCCAGAACTAGGTGTCCCTTAAGAAAGAAGGGGCCAATGTCCCAGCTCCCTTTAAGCCTTTGTTGTTCTCTGTGCAGACTGTTTATAAATATTAAAGCCAAGGCAACAGCTCTTTGTGCCTGCCTCTCAATCTCTTCAACTGGCTAGCCTTTGCCATACTTTAAAGTGACTAAGAGATGGGGGGAGTGTGAGGTGAGAATTTAATCTTGCAACAAGCACAAGCCTGTCAGGTTATTTGGCCCTCTATCTCGCCCCTCCCCGTGGTGCTCCCCTTTCCTGTTCAGATATCCATCCTAGCATTTGGGCCTTGTCTATATCATCCTACTTCTGTCTTCCTGACTCCTATCACACAACTTACATGAGCAACCCTGGTAAAGGGCTGTATTTCCTGCTTTTTTGAAAGTGGGTTCTCCAGCCCTTCCCAATTTTTGCAGCGTGGGCGGCCTCTGCTGCCTACAGGTTCAGCCAGCCCCAGTGGTGAGTGTAAAGCAGTTGTGGAGAGTCTGTAGGCGGTTGGGCTAGAGGGGAGGTGGGAGGGATGGAGACTGCATGTGAAAACCGAGGAAACACTATGACAACAACAGCACTGGTATCAGGGAAGCAGGCTGCTAACCTGTCTGCAAACTCTGCATCTAAGCTATGTGTGAAAGGGAAGAAGATCGGATCTCCCTCTGATTGCCACAGAGTTCTGGTAAGTCACTTAAACCTTTAGCACCTCAATTTCCTTCTCCGTACAAGGAGGAGGTTGATGGTGGATGACCTCCAAGGTCACTTCCAGCTCTAACAATCTGAATCTCTTGACTTCCTAAGACATAAAGGCCACATTCTTGCCTCCTTTCTCTTTTCTCCCTCTCCTCTTTCCCTCTTCTCCTTCTCTAACTCCTCCTGACCTTACCCTACCTCTAACAATGTCTCAGGGAACCACAGAGTATCACATTGAGGTACAGTAAATAAGATGAATTTGGAGCAGGAATCCCACTGTGAATATTGCCACAGACATTAGTCACCTGCTCTGTAAACCATGGCCAATCAGTAAACCTATCTCAGCCCCAGTTTCTTTATCTGTAAAAAGGTAAATAAGAGCCTCATAGCCCTTGCCTCACAGAGATTTTGTGAATCTCAAAGGTATATAATGTATGTAAAACACTTTGGAAACATCTAAAAGACTATATAAATATCAGTTATTATTAGAGTTGGAAGTTTGCTAAGAGATCATCTATTCCATTCCCTGATTTTTATAAAAGAGGAGACAGAGAAATGAAATGCCTCGGGACCATGGAATTTTAAACTGGAAGAGATCTAAGTTCCCAGATAGTCCAATCCTTTTATTTTACAGATGAGGAAATTGAGGCCTCAGAAGTCTGAAGTGACTTGAAAATAAGCAGCAGAGTCACGATTGAAAGCTCTCAAGTTCTTGCTTACTTTTCATTAAGCAGCCCAACTTGATCAGCTCGGACTAACTGGGGAAAAGAAAAATACAAAAGAGAAAAGCCCAGCCTCCTCCTAAAAGTACTCAAAATCCGGGCACGTCTTAGGTCACAAGAGTTTAGGAAACAAGCCTGCCCCCTGAGAATACAGCCGCCCCGGGCAGCTCGAGGGCGAGGCAGCCTCCAGCCCCGGCCGGGTGATGGACTCGGTGATAAGTTCAGAAAGGCTGTTCGAGCGCAGAACTCCAGGCTGATCCCCGCGGTATCGGGGAGAGCCTGGCAGGGGGAGCAGGCTGGGAGCAGCAGGCACTCGGGGTCGCTGCGGCTGCTACCTGCTTCTGAGTATGCAGAGCATGTAGGCAGCGGCGCTGCTGGGGCGGGGAGAGCTCGGGAAAATACCGCGGCTGGTCCGCGGGGAGCCCCGCTGACTTGCTGCTTACTCTCCTTTGGGCTGGCGGCTGTGCTCGTGACCTCCCCAGCCCCAGCCTTCCCCTCAGCTCCTAGGGAGGTAGAGTGGGAGGGAAAGGGTGGGTACCCATGCTCTGTCAGGCTGCCAGCCTGTCCCCTGCCTGGGTAACCCTGGCCCAGCGCAAAAGTCTTGCGCATTCGGAGGGAGAATCCGTAGCCAGTCCAGCCTACTTTCTGCCCACTGTGCGGCTGTCGGCTCCGATTTCGAGTGGGGCTTCTGGGTAGGGAACCCTAGGGTCCCGATCCTCGGGCAGAGGGGGTCCTGCTGCAGAGAAAATCCGAAAAGAGCTCTCTGATGTCACTGGGAACCAGGTGGAGAAGAAAAAAATTGTTTCCATCCCCTGCAAAGGAATGCATCAGCCTGGGTTGTTTAGGAGCCAGCCCCAGGGGGCATCGAACCCAGGGGCCTCAGCCCAGCAGGCAGAGAGCATAATTAGGGGTTAAGAGGAGGATTGGAGTGCCAAGGACTCCCCTGTTTTTCTCTGGAGTTGCCGTGGAATCGGTGGCTCGGCTGCAGGCATGACAGGCAGAATAATTATAAGAGGCAGCCTAGGCACGTTGCAGTGGTGCAAACAAAAGCCCAGATAACGGGAGACTTTTCCTCCCCCACCCTGCACCTGCTCGCGTCTCTCGATCGCTCGCTCTAACTGAGGCTTTTGGGCAGATGTTTGTTCCCCCAAAATATTGGGGAGAATGCAGGCTTTGCAATTTTGAAAAGTATAGCTATTTCCCCACTCCATAACCCGAAGGAAAAACAGCAGCTCTGAAATCAGACAATTGGGTTCAAAGCCCACCTCTGAAGTTTAGTATCTCTGTGATCTCGGGCAAGTGAATTCACATTCTTGGGTCTCAGTTTCCTTCTCTGCGAAAGGAAGGGGTTTGTCTAGATGGTCCCTGATGTTCTTTGAAGCTCTAGATTCATGGTCTTCTCGGTCCTGGGAGGGCCATCAAATCCCCTGCCCAACTCGTCCTAGTCTGCAAGGTAACAGTTTAAAGAAATTATGTAAGGGAAGAAGATGTTGGTTGCGATCTAAGCTCTGCTCCTAGTCAGCTGTATACACTGGGTACCTTTCAATTTGCCAAGTGACCTTGGGGGAGGGGGGTAACTTTTATTCTTTGGACTTCAATATTCCTCACATAAACTGCTTAGTCTAGATAGTTTCCAAAAAGCCCTCTGAATTTTTGCAATCTGGGGTTCTAAGCCATTAATCAAAAATTTCCATCATATAACTTCAGCAAGTCAACACTGAAAAAGGGAAGAGGCATTTGATTCATGTCTTGCTTAAAATCATAGGGCTGTGTGCTTGGAGTTCACATAATTTACAATTTAATTTTCTTTGCTGACTTTAATATAATCGGTGGTTTAGGATTTTAAAAACTTTTTAAAGGGAATGATGACTTTCCTTGCATCAATCATATGCTCTCATGTGTGGTCCTGGGAGCTAGCAATCTACCTAAACCAGGATATATTCTGTATTGAAGTCTATTGAAACCTACTACCCTGGAAGTTCTATGAGGGAAGAGGTCATTCATTTGAATCATATTTTCCTATGCACCTAACACAATAGTAAGGTGTTCAAGAAATGTTGGTTTTATTTCTGTTTAGGAGAGAGATTCCTGATCCCTTCTGGAAGCTAATAATCATTCCTGGAATAGAGAGATAGTATAGTGAGGGAGGATATATTTTGACCTTAATGTTGGATCTGTCATTTTCTTTTGTGTAGGCTAAGGTCTGCTGCAGGATAACCTGAAGGATTTCTGCTACTTTAATTAAAAACTTTCAATGACTCTCCATTGTCTACTGAATAAAAGTCCAAACCACTTAGCCTGGCATTCAGGGCTCTCTATGCAACTTTCCCAATTCGAATTCCATTATCTCCTATATATATTTCAGCTTTCAACCAAACAGTAAATAGTCACTCACTATTCCTCGTTTGGATGTTCTTTCTCTTCTCCTAAAAAAAGTTAAGAGACCCACCTATGGTCACACATCTAGTAAATTCCAGACCTTAGATATCAGCCCATGTCTCCTCATATAGCAAATTCAGTGTTCTTTGAACTACTCCACACTCTTTCTGCTACCTTCTGTGTCCTTACCTCAGGTATCTTCCCTGCTCTTGCATTTTAGGATTGTTGCATTTTGCTCTTGTTTTAGTCAGCATTTTAATCAATTTTTTGTACTAAGGCTTATAAAATGAATGAGGTTCCAGGAGGATAGTATCAGGGTGCAAATATGAATTGAATCTCATGTGGATGGCGTTTAATGAGGATAAATTCATTGTCCTAAGTTTGATTGCTATTTAGCTTTAATCACTGAATGGGAATGGCCTCAGTCAAACTAAGACTGGTTAATGACCTTAGCTTGAAAAGGCCAAGATTTCCTACTGTATCCAGGGACGTCTACATCTGGCCACTGGACCCAGATGTTCTGGAGGGAAAAGTGAGGTACGTGACCTTGCACAGTCCTGTTAAGGGACAGATCGATTCCCCGAGAGCCTCCACAGCTGTGGATCATAACATCTGAAGGAGTTGCAGGGTAACCTTTGCTGACAACAGGTGTTGTGGACTGGGAATGAGATAAATTGGAAGCAGAGGGAAGAGGAGGGAGGTCAGAGAATAGCAAGGAGACTCTCAGTCTCCTTGTATCATCCTCTCACAAGAGAAGATCCATTCTGGGTTGGATCTCCATCCAGCAGCTAGTCATGTGGCTCCCTTGTATTCTAACAGCTCTCCTGTGTATTCCAACACAACACAGCCTTCCCTTGCTTATATCCAATTCATTTTCTTGCCATGACATCACTTCCCTTATGTCATGGCCCTCCAAGGATGAAAGACAAACAACTACAACTTGAGTTCAGAACTCAGATTGTTGTTTTGATTTATCCTTGGTTTTGGAAGACAGCCAATGATATTGGTGGTGGTGGTGGGGGGGAGGATGATGCCTTGGCTTGTAAATGCTAGATAGATTCTTTTTTGAAGGTAAAATAGGCTATCTATTGTTTCAATTCTTACCTAGTCTTTAATCTCAGAGTAGTTGTTGCATAGTCCTTCATTGCATCCTGGCCCATGGACAGCCATCCTTGCCACTGGATTCTGATGATTTTGGAGGAGATAGTGAGGCTGATGATTTTGCACAGCCCTGTCTCACTTAAATCAAAACTCACCTGCACATGTGGAGGATCCAGGAGGTATGGCTATGTAGGAGCTGATGTGGAAAAAACATCAAACATTGTAGAGAGATCTTCTATTTGGAATATGGTTTGAATTCAACATTCCAAGCTTGCTTGTAATTCTAAGATTCTGTGAGAAATCCTCAAGTTTTATAGGAAGCACTCTCTGATGATGGAATTTCAAGCATTTTGAAAGTAAATGAGGGAAACATTTCTCACAGGAGAAGTTTGGTGTCTCTCAATATTCATTGTGGGGACATACTTACCCTACCTAGTTAGAAAGCTACTTTTTACATATATCCCACAATAGTGCTTGAATTTTTGTACACATGATTTAGAAAATCAGTAGATTAAAGCACTTGATGGCAATTCTGCTATGTTGGATATGTATTTTTTTTTATTATAGCTTTTTATTTGCAAGATATATGCATGGGTAATTTTTCAGCACTTACCCTTGCAAAACCTGTTCCAACTTTTCCCCTCCTTCTCCCCACCCTCTCCCCTAGATGGCAGATATACTTCAACATATTTAACATGTATTGGTCTATGTTAAATACTATATATATATATATATATGTACATGGATATGTATTCTTTAAATTTTCACAAAATTAATTTTGTAGGGACCTGAAGAAGTGACTCAATTCACTTAGGTCTTGTGGTTTAATGCAAAGCAAAGGATATAGGTATGAGACTAAAGAGACTTACTAGTCTAGCCTCTGGAACTGTGTAACTTTGGGCAAGTCAGTTTTTCTTCTGGGCCTCAAACTCCTTATTCATAAATCAAGAAATGTAGATAAGCTAATTTCTGGTTTTGGTAGAACAACTTTGGCTTTATTGTATTTGATTCCAGGCCACCCCCTGAACTTCCCAGATATGTCCAGTTATAGTTTTATTTCAGTGT
The DNA here is from genome assembly GCF_902635505.1 of Sarcophilus harrisii. Lineage (NCBI taxonomy): Eukaryota > Metazoa > Chordata > Mammalia > Dasyuromorphia > Dasyuridae > Sarcophilus > Sarcophilus harrisii. The sequence goes on along the minus strand of NC_045427.1, from coordinate 127,727,906 downwards.
TGTCAAATTCAAACAGAAATGAATCCCTGGAGTCTTAGAAAATTACAAATTAGCAAAAAATACAAATTATCTGTGTTGCATTATATTTTTGTTTTTGTTAAGCATTTCCCCAATTGCATTTCAATATGGTTTGGCAGCACTCTGGACTTTTGCAGACAGTTTATGACCAGCTGGCCAGGAGTTTAACACCTTTGCTTCCTCTCTATTTCCCCCTCCTTTATAACATCACTTTATGTATTGTATTCCTCTATTAGAATATAAACTCATATGCCTTAACATACACTTAGGATAGTGCATAGCACATAGCAAACATTCAATAATTGCCCTATTTCATATCCTGCCTCCTCTTTTTCTCTCTATTTCTTTCTTCTATTTCTCCTCCCTTTTAGCTTTAAAATCTATATTTCTCCAGATCTGTGATATTAGGCTTAAGAAGTGATAGTTTTCATGGGCAATGGCAACATTTTTATGATATTAAAAGAGAGACCCCAAACTAATACACAATTAGCCAATAAACAATTTTTCTAGTAGCTTCACTAGCTATCGTTAGCAAGCAAAACTCTCAAATTCAAAATCCAGAACCAGAGAAGGGAATCATAATGGAGAGTATTTAGAAGAATAACAATGGAGCAAAAAACCAAAACAAAACAAAAATCAAAAAGGGAGTGGTATTATGGGAATACACCATAAACTACTTGAATAGAAGGAAATAGTCCAGAAATTTAGTAAAAATGTAAAGCTGGTGTGGAGAACTTGATATATTGAGAGTTTCACCAATTTAGAGATCTTCTGTCTACCAAAAGAAGATAGGTTGATAATTTCATTATTTGCTTTAATTTTTGAAATGTAGAGGAAGAAACAAAGGAACCTAATTCCATCCAACAAAAAGGAACTTGTCACTCAAAAGAAATGATGGGAGCTTTGGGAGGAAGTGACTACTCTATCTTGGAATTTATGCCAGAGAAGAAGTAAATTGGGAAATTTATCACGGAGCATAGATTTTTTTTTTTGGGGGGGGGGAAGCATAGTTCAAAGAGTTCAGAAAAGGAACAATGGTCTGCAAGTGATATAGAAATATTTCAAGGAAGAAATACTTAAAACACATTTTTTAAAATCCCAAACAGGATGAAACAGAACAATTGTTTAAAGGGATCATTGTGAATGGACCAAAGACTCTAAATAATTTAGATTTTTTAAATAGCATATGGAATCATAACCTAAATATTATAAAAGGAGGATGAATTCAAAGACACCATGCTACTTTTTTTTTCTGAAGTAATTGGGGTTAAGTGACTTGCCCAGGGTCACACAACTAAGAAGTGTTAAGTGTCTGAGGTCAGATTTGAACTCAGGTCCTCCTGACTTCAGGGCTAACCATGCTACTTTAAAAAGAATGTTGGGAACAATTTAAAAATGAGTAAATCCTGTCAATGAATAGGAAAAAAAGAAGATTTTTGATTGTTTGTTTATTTTTGTTAAGGACAAGAAGAAGGATCAAAGAAAGCTTAGATCACTTAAAGTATTTGGTATGAAGATAATGGCTGATAGAAAATAACTAGGATTTACATGAAAGAGCCATAAATTATAGATACATGTACTTGATGTCAATTTTTAGCTAATTCTGGGACATATTATTAATGTTAAATATTTTGAATATTTACAGAAGGAAGTAATGAGAACAAAGTCAGTATGGCTTAGTTAAAAACAAGTCATGGCAGACTAATCTCATTTCCTTTTAAAAAATAGCTGACATTTATATAGTGCTCTTGTACATTATCTTCTCTGAGCCCCCGAACTCTGTGAGGCTGGTACTGGAGGTTATATTATCCCTTTTTTACAGATGAGGAAGCTGAGGATCTGTGAGGCTCTTGGTCACCCAGTTATTGAGAATCAGAGGAACTATACCGAATTTGAAGATAAGTGTAATATGAAAATCACAACAGCATTATTAAGCTCTTACTGTGTTCTAGGCACTATATTAAACCTCGGAGAATGAAAGAAAGGTGAAAAATAGTGCTTCCCCTGAAGTGTTTCACATCCTAATTGGGGAAACAATATGCAGACAATTTTGTACAAACAAGATTTACTTAAGAAAAGATGGAGAAAATCTCGGAAGGAAGACATTCACATTAAGGAGGAACAGAAAAAGCTTTTTTTTTTTTTTTTTACAGAAAATGGGATGTTAGTTGAGACTTGAAGGAAGCTAGGGAAGCCTAGGAGAAAAAGGGAGAACATTCTAGACATGGGGGATAGTCAGTGAAAGTGTCCGGAGTCAAGAGACAAATGGTCTTGTTTGAGGAACACCAAGGAAGCCAATGTCACTAGATCTCAAAATACATAGTGATGGTGGGGAGTAAGATGTAAGAAGATTTGAAAGTAAGAAGGGGTTATGTTACAAATGAATTTAAAAACCATAAATGTGATAGTTTTGGATTTCAGCAAGGCATTGACAAAGTCATTAATGTTATCCTTGTGAATAAGAATAAGAGATCATGGGTTTATATATTTAGAAATTCAAGATATCTTAGAGGTCATGTAGTTCATAAGTGACTTGACCCAGAGTCAAGGGCAAGGGGAAGATGGGATGTGATGGCAGTTCTACATTATTCAAAGTCTAACCCTCTAATAACTTTAGAACCTCATTAAAGAATACTTTACTTTTTGGTAGAGCTGGAACAAATTGGATGACAAAACAAAGTGGCATTTTGGGAAATTTCTAGGGGCATGTCCCAATATCTCTTATTTAAAAGTTTTATTGATTACTTGGACATAGACATAGATTGTTTATGACATCATCCTTGGAGTGAAAGCTAACAAAGAGAATAACAGAGTTAACTCTCAAAAGATTTCAACAGACTAGAATTATAGACAAACCTAAGAAAAATGAAATTTCATAGCATATGACCAGAAGAGGACATCAGAATAGCGAGGGGAATGGAAACTAGGATATATTAAGGTCTGGTGAAGCAACTGGGGTTATTTAGCCTGGAGAAGAAAAGATAGAAGTATCTCACAGATGTCTTTTAAATATTTGAAGAAGAATGATTAACTATAGAGGGCAGAATGAGGAATGCTGGGCGACAGCTATAGAGGCACATTTAAGTCTTGTGAGAAGGAAAAAACTGCCTAGCAGTTAGAGATGTCCAGAATGGAACGATTTGCTGTTTGTTCTTTGTTCCCAGAAGTTTCTAAGTAGGGACAGGATGACTACTTGCCAGTGACATTGTAGAGAAGAAAACTGGCGGGCATAGATTGGGAAATAGGAAAAGGCTGAATAAAGTCACAGAGAAAGGCAGCTAGCAAAGTTATGTTGTAGGAGAGTGGGCAGAAGAAGTAGAGAGAAGGCCAGTTTGACTGCAGTATGGGTTTGTAGGTTCACCATCTTGGGACAGTTTTGTTTGATTGTTATTTGCTTATTTGAAAGAATGCAAATAGGAGGTAGAGATGGTATGTTCTGGCAGTGTTGCAAAGTGATTAACTTAGTACATAATGGTTTTACTTTAACTGGCATTTGGAATATGTTTTCATATTAAATTTTCAAAGTTAGGGGAGAGGCAGTATCATATATATAAACAAACATGTTCCATGGCTGCTCTGAAATCAGCCCCCATTATTAGCTATATTTCTTTTGTTTACAGGCAAAGCTCCTTTGAGTTCAGTCTGCTGTACTAGGTATTCCCATGAGGAGCATGAAGGCATCTGTTCTGGATATTCTCACTCATGACAAAACCTCTTAATGGTCAGCGTTTAGTGGATATTTCTTAGGAATTTAAGACTGTAGGATCATGGAGTTAGAGTGGAAAGACACCATATAGATCAGGAAACAGGTCCATTGAGGTAAAATGACTTCATCAGGGTCACATGGATAGGAAACAGCATATCTAAGATTTAAATCCACATTCTCTAGAAAGATGTTTAATTGTTTTCAGTTATGTTCAACTTTTCTAACCCCATGTGAAGTTTTCTTGGCAGAGGTATTGAAGAACTTTTCCAATTCCTTCTTCAGCTCACTTTACAAATGAAGAAACTGAGGCAAACGAAGTTAATTGACTTTCTCAGATGCACAGCTAGTAAGTATCAAAGGCCAAATTTGAACTCAGATCTTCTTGAATCCAGGCCCAGAGGTCTATCTATGTTAACCAGCATCATTTTCATTGTCCCACACAACCTTTTGATTTGGGGTACCCTAGCTGGTATCTGTCTCCTTGTCTAGGGCAACACCATTGAGTGGACGCTATCTCCAACTCTGCTTCCATTTGTGAGGTCTGTGTATATTCATTCTCTTTTCCTTTTCACACAGGTAAACCTGAGGAGTGGATGCCCTTCATCCCTCATAACAGTAAGTAAGAGGAGAGGAACCTTGCCCAAAGCCCATGTCTCTCAATCTTGTTCTAGCTTCCAGAGAGGAAACACAGGCATTCTTAGCTAAGTGCCAAACTCAGATATATCCCCCTCAGATTCAGAGAGCCTCATTTTCAAGGTCCACATTGGATATATTTTATCATTACCTGAACTCTGGAAGTTTGTATGTGAGCCACCTACCCTAGAATGCCTATTTATATATGTAAACCACTTTATTAAGCTCAAAGCTCTATTTAAGTTAGCAATGTATGGAGGCAATATCATATAGCATAGTGGATAATGTCTTGGGCTTGATGTCTAAGAAGGTACCTTGGTAAGGATTGATTATTATTTAGTAATTATCCATCATGTTTGACTCTTCATGACTCCATTTTGGCATTTTCTTGACAAAATACTGAAGTGGTTTGCTATTTTCTTCTCCAGTTCATTATGCAGATAAGGAACCAAGGCAAACAGGGTTAGGTGACTTGCTCAGGCTCACACAGCTAGTAAGTGTGTGAGACCAGATTTGAACTCAGCAAGATGAATTTTCCTGACTCCAGGCCTGGTACTCTATGCATTGGGCCCCACCTGGTTGCCCAACAATTCATTAAGTCAAAAGCAAGATGAAAATGTGGTCTGTGGTGGTGGTAGAACAGAATGCAGGAACTGTGTCCCATTCATTTTGACATACTCCACAGTGCTTGCCTTCTCCTATCTTTTGCACACTTGCACACATCTTCTGAACTTTTTTTATACTTAGAATAGACAGCTTCCACTTTTCTGTCTGTTGAAATCATTCTTTTCCTTTAAGGCTCCACTCAGATGTTCCCTTCTCCATGATGTCTTCCTTGACTCTCTCTGGCTTCTCTGATCTCTTTCATTCATTTAATCATGTTTTAATTTTTTTTGTATTTATTTTTATACATATATTCTCCTCTGTGTAGTTGTAAGATCCTAGAGAGACAGAAAATTTTCTTTCATCTTTTTTTTTTTTTTAAACTTCAGCACCTAGAACAGTGCCTGGCACATGATAGAAGCTTGATAGTATTGCATACATTATTGTGAAATAGGAAGAAAAGGGGTCTAATAGAGGAGGTAGAAGGTCACCAAAGCCAAGTTCCCTCCTAATTTCCAATTTTTCCCAGCCCTGGGTCATGTAGTAACACTGTATTATCTGTAGGGCAAACTGATGTGATTTCACAAAGGCAGAAGGAATCTAAAATATTTAGAAGCACTAATGCCTTTGTGAGAGCAGTACTAACCTTCTTTTGGATAGGAAATTCAATTATTCAATAGGTCAGGAGCTCTTGGAGGTCTCAGGAAGGAACAGGGAGTGCTGAGCAAACTACCTGTTCTGGTACCTGATCAGAAGAGCAATCAACAGCTAGTAGTCAGGGAGGTGCCAGATATTCCTGTCTGTTAGCTTCAGGGTTCCAGGACTGCCTCTTCTATTATTTTGTTAGGTTGGGATACCAATTCTCTCTTTATAATCTTGAGACTCCGTCATGTGTACCTATAATCTGGGGTATTATGATTGACAGTGACTACAAATTCATTCAAGGTCAAACATGTGACTATATAGCTGAAAATCAAGTAGGATTTCATTGAGAATTATAATGTCCAGAACTAAAGAGATGATAGTCAAGCCTACAATACAGTCACTGTGTTTAGTTGTAGAGGTCACATTTTAAAAGCAATGTTGACAAACTGGAGAATGTCCAGAGGAGGATAGCCAAAAAGTAAGAGGATTTCAGGGTTATACTACTGGGCCCAGTTCGAACTGACTTTGGGAAAGCTGGTTGTTAAATTTTCATTCTTAGCATTTACAGCATAATAAATGCTATTATTACAGGGTTTTATTGATTGTCTAGGCCAGGGAGTCAACAAATTACCACTAAGGGACCAAATCTGTTTGCAGCTGGGGTTGCATGTTCCATGAGCTAATAATGATTTTTACATTTTAAATAAAATTTCATCATATTTTTAAAAATAAAAACCATTCTAGGTTGATTGACCATACAAAAAGTGGCTGTAGCCAGATTTGGTCCAAGGTCCAAAGTTTGTTCACTATTGGTCTACACTTAAAAAAGTGATGGGGAAAATATTAATAAGGCAAATTAAACTTAAAAGTGTGTCATAAGACCTTTTATTTTTGGAAAGAAAGGAGAAATTGTTGTCAAGCTTTTAACTAATATGTCCTTAATTGTAGACCATGTCAACTGAGGATCATTTAGAGAAACTGGGAATGAAAGCTATGATAGCAGCCACCAGTATGTGAAACTGTTCTATAGAAAAGGGAATAAATGTTTTGTGTGTATGCATTCATGCATAAATATACACACATGTATTTATATGTATACATACATATGTGTATGCATGTATGTTTATGAATATCTATATCTTTTACACATAAACCCTGGCCCTGGAGGGCAGAATCAGTAATCAAGTGCAAAGAAGCAAATTTTGGCTTGATGTAAGCAAAGAATTCTAACAAGTAGACCTTTTCAAAAGGGAAATGGGCTTCCCTAGGAGATAATGAGTTCCCTATCATTCAAAGTCTTTAAGTAAAAGTTAATTACTTATTTGAGAAGTTGTAGAAGTGATTCTTCTTTAAGAAAGATGAGATGACCTTTGGGGTCTCTTCCTTCTCTGAGATTCTAGAATTCTATAATAGGCATTTGTAATGAAAATTCAGCTGGTTTCTCTTCATAATGTTTGCATCTAATTCAGTCTAGGGTTTGATCTAAGGCAGATGCAGGAAGCATTTGTTTGTTTGTTTTGTTGTTTATCCTTCACATATGTTCCTTGCAGCTAACATAAAGAAACAGGACTGGGAAGTTTCCTTGAATTTAAGGTGATTTTGGCTTTTGCATAGATTATCATCACACACACACACACACACACACACACACACACACATCTTATTTTCTTTCCCTGTGAAGTATTGATGTCTGTAGCTATAGGCTGTAGAGACAGACATCTCATTACCCTGAGGGTCCTTCGAGGCCAGCTGTCACATAGCATTACACTGGCCGCTCTTTTTCTGCCCAGACAATACAATGCAAAACCTTTCCATCTAATCCATGTGACAACTTGGAACAGCCAAGATTCTCGGCTCTTCTTCCTTAAACAGGTTTCCTGTGGGATGAAAATTAAAAAAAAAAGAACAACCCACAGAGGTTTTTCTGTATGTCTAAGGAATGGGGGGGGGGGGGGAAGAAGGTAGCATGCTTACCTTTCTGCAGTATTGCTATGTTAGTTCAGGGGATCTTAGTCTGGGGTATCAAAGAGACCATGGATAAAAATTTCAGGGAGTTCATGAATTTAAATGGGAAGAAAATTGTACCTTTATTTTCACTAACCTCCAAGTGAAGTTTTCCTTCAGTTATGTAAAGCATTATTCTGAGAAGGAGGACATAGACTTTCCCAGATTGCCAAAAGGATCTTCAACAGAATATCCTCTGCCTTAAGTGAGAGGGTAAGTTGGGGAGTTCCTGATAAATTTAGTGAGTTCCCCATGAAACAATGAGATTAAGTTGAGGAGAGCCATTATTTGGAGGCTTCTGTTGGACAATTCCTTTCCTTGGATGCCTTGGCAAGAAGACTTAAGGGATGCCTAGTAATCGGTTGCCTGGGACTCAAGACAGATGCTTATCAGAAAAATGTCCTTCTCCATGGTCTATAAAAGTGAGTTGATCAGCTCAGTCTTTCTCTGATGTTATTTTCATTTTACCCTGTTCAGAAGATGGACCTGCAAGCAGCCCGGTGAGAATGCATTCTGAGTCTGAGAAGATGAAGCTATGCTCATGTACAGTTTCTTTTCCCAGTGTCAGGAAATGGCTACTTTAGGGCATTGTAAGTTCTTGTATGAGGCTTGAAAAGAGGTCTTGGGAGTGAATTTTTCTAAGTCTGAGGTGATAGCAATTAGGGTACTGAGACATGTCTTACAGAAGCAAATGTGGACAGGTTTATTCAGCCTGAGAGGAGAGTCTCAGCCTTGGGGATTGCTTGGAAATGAAATCAGCAAATGTTTAAGGATTTGATTTTCTATTGAAAGAAAGAGATTTCCTCTTGCAGTGTATTCCTTGGAGTAAGAAGAAAATCATCTACCTGGTTCTTGAATAGCATCCTACTTGGAGAACAAAGTTAGTGATTTTCTAGGATGGTACAGTTTCAATGAAGAGGGGTTGGCTTTTTCTAATCCTTTCTTCCCCTTAAACCATTGCCTACTCTTGATGACTTTTCCTCCAAAAGATTTCCATGTTTATTTTTCCTTTTCTGTTCCTATACTCACCACTCTCTGTAGGTCCTTTATCACCTCTTGTATGACCTCCTACCTTCTAGTCTCTTTCCTGTTCAAGGTAACCCCATGCAATTACCAAAATCATCTTTCTAAAGTAGAAGTCTGAACAAGTCATTCCCCTGTAAAAGAAATCTCATTAGTTCCCTGTTGGCTGTAGAATAAAATGTCTTTATTTTGATACCTTTCATAGTTGACTTCAGACCCCCTTTTAAAGCTCATTATACAATACTGCCCTTCATTCACTCTGTGTAATATTCAACTTGCTATTCCTTAAACTTGATACAACATATCCTGCCTCCGGGCATTTGCCCAGGCTCATGTCTGTATTATGCTTTCTCTTTATTTCCATCTCGTAGAGTCCTTGACTTTTTTCAAAAATAAGCTTCCATGCTATCTCTTACTAGAAGCCTCTTCTTATCTAGCAAGTTGTTAGTGCTTGCTTTTTTTCTCCCCACATTGCTATGTTTGTACTTATTGACTCATATGCTGTATTTCTCTAATGGAATTATATAGGAGTCCTCAAACTATGGCTTGTGGGCCAGATGCAGAAGCTGAGGACGTTTATCCCCCTCACCCAGGGCTATGAAGTTTCTTTATTTAAAGGCCCACAAAACAAAGTTTTTATTTTTACTATAGTCCAGCCCTTCAACAGTCTGAAGGACAGTGAACTGGCCCCCTATTTAAAAAGTTTGAGGACCCCTGGAATACACTCTAGAGTTGTAACCATTTTTCATTTTCTTCTTGTATCCCCAGCCTTCTAATGGATAAGAGAATTTAATTGTAAGCTCTTTGAGGGTTAAAACTATATTTTTTGCTTGTATTTCTGTCCTTAATGCTTAGCATGGTGCTTAGGACATAGCAAATGGGCTATAAGGGTTTCTTATCTGCCTAACTATGTAGTACCTGGCACAGTTTTGCACACAGTAGGTGTTTATGAGATTGGATTGGATTATTATTAAATAATTATTAAATTATTAGTTATTATTAAATTAAATTATTATTTTTATATTATATATTTTTTATATTTATATTTATTATTAAAGAAGCTAAGAAGTCTGTTCTAATAGAGAATGACAGTGGTTAAAGGTTCAAGAACACTTTGGCATAAGAAAAAATCACTGGAATCAGAGTCAGGAAATTTGTGCTCCATTTTTGGCTTTACCACTTTCCAGATGAGTGACCTTGGGCATGTGATGACAAGTCTCAGTTTCCTTGTCTATAAAATGGGAACAAATTAAACTGGTCATGACCACATGTGAGGGTATGTAACTGAATGAGGGGGTCACAAAATTATGATTTATTACCACTAAATGTTTTATTTGTATACTTATTTTATATACCTATTTACTCGGGATAAAAAAAAATTGCTTGGGCAAAAAGAAGTCATGAATGAAAAAAGTTTAAGAATCCCTAGTATACATAATACTTGTACTGTTCAATATTGTTATAAAGAATTATCTTATAAATTCTGATGTACTATATAAATATGGATTAATGTTAGAAGTGTTCATGGAAATGGAATGAGAATCAGATAGGAGTAAGAATAATAGCAATAGCAATAATAATAATGATGATGACTACCATTTATATAACTTTAAGTTTCACTAAGCACTTTACAAATATTTAATCCTCACAACAGCTTTAGGTATGAGAAAACTGAGGCAAGCAGCAGTTAAGTGATTTGCTCTGAGTCAAAGAGCTAATTAAGAATCTGAGGCTCAACTTATGCTAATAAATTTGATAATCTAAAGGAAATGGAGGAATATCTACAAAAAATATAGATTGCCCAAGTTAACAGAATAGGAAATAGATTATTTAAATAGTCTCATTTTAGAAAAAGAAATAGAACAAGCTATTAATCAGCTCCTTAAGAAAAAATCTCCAGGGCCAGATGGATTTAAATGTGAATTCTACCAAATATTTAAAGAACAATTAATTCCAATACTATATAAACTATTTTAAAAAATAGGGGAAAAAGGAGTCCTACCAAATTTCTTTTATGATACAGATAGCGTGCTGAAAGCTAAATCAGGTAGGGTGAAAACAGAGAAAGAAAATTATAGACCAATCTCCCTAATGAATATTGATGCAAAAATCTTAAATAAAATATTAGCAACAAGATTACAGAAAGTAATCCCCAGGATAATACACTATTACCAAGTAGGATTTATATCAGGAATGCAGAGCTGGTTCAATATTAGGTAAACTATCAGAATAATCAACTATGTCAATAACCAAATTAACAAAAATCATATGATTATCTCAATAAATGCAGAAAAAGCATTTGATAAAATCCATCACCCATTCCTATTAAAAACACTAGAGAGTATAGAAATAAATGGGCTTTTCCTTAAAATGATCAACAGCATCTATTTAAAACCATCAGCAAGCATCATATGTAATGGGGGCAAATTAGAACCATTCCCAATAAGATCAGGAGTGAAACAAGGCTGCCCCCAACACCATTACTATTCAATATTGTATTAGAAATGTTAGCTTTGGCAATAAGAGAAGAAAAAAGAGATTAAAGGAATTAGAATAGGTCATGAGGAAACCATATTATCATTCTTTGAAGATGATATGATGGTATACTTAGAGAACTCTAGAGAATCAACTAAAAAAATACTAGAAACAATTCACAAGTTTAACAAAGTTGCAGGATACAAAATAAATTCACATAAATCAGTATTTTTATATATTACCAACAGAGTCCAGTAGCAAGAGATACAAAAAGTAATTCCATTCAAAATAACTGTAGATAATATAAAATATTTGGGAATATATGCCAAGGGGAAGTCAGAAACTATACAAACTACAAAACACTTTCCACACAAATGAAGTCAGATCTAATCATTTGGGAAAATATCAAGTGCTCATGGGTAGGCCAAGTGAATATAATAAAAATGACAATATTACCCAAATTAATCTACTTATCTAGTGCCATATCAATCAAACGCCCAAGAAATTATTTTACAAATCTAGAAAAAATAGTAATAAAATTCATTTGGAAGAACAAAAGGACAAGAATTTCAAGGGAATTAATGAAAAAAAATGCCAATGAAGGTGGCCTAGCTGTGCCAGACTTAAAACTATTTTATAAAATAGCAGTCATCAAAACCAAAGGGTGCTGGCTAAGAAATAGAGTAGTCAATCAGTGGAATAGGTTAGGATCACAAGACCAAATAGGCAATAACTATAACAATCTAATATTTGACAAACCCAAAGACTTAGCTTTTGGCATAAGAACTCACTATTTGACAAAACTTCTGGGAAAATTAAAAACATAGGATAGTTTACCTCTCAGATCTGTGGAGAAGGAAAAAAACTGTGTCCAAAGAGGAACTGGAACTCATAATTGAACACCAGATAGATAATTTTGATTATATTAAGTTAAAAAGTTTTTGTATAAACAAAACTAATTCAGACAAGATCAAAAGGGAAGCAACAAATTGGGAAGACATTTTTACATTTAATGATATAAAAGCCTGATAGGCCTCATTTCTAAAATATATAGAATGAACTAAATATATATATATAGAGAACTAATATATATATATATATATATATATATATATATATATATATATATTTTAAATTAGTCAGTTCTAATTGATAAATGGTCAAAAGATATGAAGTGACAATTTTCAGATGTAGAAATTAAAATGACTTCTAATCATATGAGAAGGTGCTCTAAATCACTATTGATCAGAGTAATGCAAATTTAAACAACTCTGAGATACCACTATACATCTCTCAGATTGGCTAAGATGACAGAAAAAGACAAGGACAAGTGTTGGAGGGGATGTGGAAAAACTGGGACACTAATACATTGTTGGTGGAGTTGTGAATGGACCCAGGCATTTTGGAGAGCAATTTGGAACTATATTCAAAAAGTTATCAAACTGTGTATGCCCTTTGACCCAGCAGTGTTCTATTGGGCCTATATCCCAAAGATATCCTAAAGGAAGGAAAGGGACCTACATGCGCAAAAATATTTGTGACAGCCCTTTTCTTGGTGACAAGAAACTGGAAACTGAGTGGATGCCCATCAATTGGAGAATGGTTGAATACGTTATAGTATATGATTGTTATGGAATATTATTATTCTATAAGAAACGATCAGGAGAATGATTTCAGAAAGATTTGGAGAGACTTACATGAACTGATGCCAAGTAAAATGAGTAGAACCAGGAGATCATTGTACATGACAACATTAATATTATATGATGATCAATTCTGATGGACATGACTCTTTCCAACAATGAGATGATTGATGCCAGTTCCATTATCTTTATCTTGTGATGAAAAGAGCCATCTACACCCAGAGAGAGGACTGTAGAAACTGAATGTGGATCACAACATAACATTCTCATTTTTTGTTGTTGTTCACTTGCATTTTATTTTCTTACTCATTTAATTTCTGTTTTTGTTCTGATTTCTCTTGTGCAGCAAGAGAATTGTATAAATATGTTTATAGATATTGGATTTAACATATTTTAATATGTTTAACATATATTGAATTGCAATCTAGGAGAGGAGGTGGGGGGAAGGAAAAAATCTGAAACACAAGGCTATGCAAGAGTCAATGTTATCAAATTATCCATGTATATGTTTTGAAAATAAAAAGCTTTATAAAAAAATAAAGAAGCTGAGGCTATATTTTAACAATGGTCTTCCTGAACCTAAATCCAGTACTCTATATAATTTGTCACTTAGTTTTAACCATTGCAATTTTGTAGGGCCTTAGTTTCTTCATGTGAAAAATGGGGACAATAATAATACTTGCATTATTCATCTTACAGGATTATGGTGAGGAAAGTACTATGTAAAGTTCTATAGAAATTTAATCAATTATTGTCATTCCACTGATCTGTGGGACAGGAACAGAGGAAACATCTAACATTTATGTAATGCTGAATTGGCAGTAAGGAAGTTAGGAAATTTCAGGGTTTGGAGACTAAAGTACCAGTTCTATAAAATTCTGCAGTATATGCTTTCCCATGAACTTGACCCAATGTCATGCTCAGACCCATGCGCTGAGTCAGTCCAGACTGCTGGTGCTAGGGTAACAGCTGCTGTTCTTTCCACTCTAAAAGGTGTCAGGAGGCAGGCATCTGAACATTTTACCCTTCACAGATTGCAGTGATGCCCTCTGCCTAACTCCAGGGTTTAGCTTTAAATGCTAAAAGCCCAAATCTAGAAAGATCTGGGCACAATGAGAGCCCTGTTGGTCCACACCTATAATAATGGTGATAGTTATTGTCAATAAATGATCATGGGTTTAGAATTGGAAAGGGTTATTGCTTTCATCCTTTCCTTTTGGCTGTAGAAATGGAGCCTCAGAGAAGTGAAGGCACTTGTTCAATGTCCTACTTCTAACGAAGAATAGAGTCAAGATTTGGATCCAGATTCTTGGACTCCTTGTTTAGGATTTTTCCTAAACATGCTGTTTCTATAATTATAGATCTATGATCTTATTGATATAAGTATGCCTCTTTCATGGTACACGTTACAATCTTTCTGCCTTCTTATTCTATGCAACTTCAGTCCATAACCTTCATGAAGGGTAGGTGGAAGATATATAGTAGGTGTAATATATATATTAGAGGTCTTCTTCTAGATCTCTTGACATTGTAGGGTACATAGGCTTTTTATTTATCCTCCCTTTCCCCTGTTACATGACAACTACATCTATCTATCTCTGTATGACATATCTATATCATAAATTTATATATTTATATCTATTTTCTATTTATAAGCCCTATGGATTGTCCACCCAATTATTATCTGTATGATAGACATTTTTAATCCATTTGATATTTCTTATGTGGATCATTAGAAGCTTTGTGGTGTTCTGGAAATCCATGGAATCAGTATGATATCAAATACAAAGAGGATATCTAGAGAGTTTCACCATTTACAGGGAATGTCTTTTGAACTTGAACTCTGAACTAAATGTGCTTCATGGCAGAGGAAAACATCCTTGGTGAGCACTTGTCGCCTTGCTTTATGCTTCATTTGATATTACTAATCTGAGAGATATTGAATAAAGCTATTTCTGTTGGGCCTTTGAAAAATCATTGTATATATTTGTTGGAGGAGAGCCTTTAAAAGAACTTTCTCTTGTATTGAATCAGAGGCTCCAGTCAACAAATAAGAAGCATGGGGATTTTATAATCCCTGGACCTATATGTCAACTGTGATTCTAAAGGTATTGATTGTTTAGATTGTTTTTTGTGTAAGTCCGAGTGAGAATAATACTTATTTAAATAGTGCTTCATGGTTTATAAAATATTTAGTATATCTTATGTTGTCTGGTCCTATTTTACAATAACCTTCCAAGATTACTAAATGGTCATAATAATTTACTTATAGGAAAATGAAGACTTGGAGAGCTTAATCAATTAAAAGTCGATGAAGCATATTTTGTGTGTCCATATACTTTTCTTGGTAGCATGGGAGATACAGTATCAACCATGGTCTCTACCCTCAAGGAGCTTACATGTTAAATGGGGAGATGCAGCAGATAAATATGTAAATTGAAATAATACAAAGCCATATATAGTGCTATTTAGTCCTGCTATTTATTAGCCGTGTGACTTGGACGAGAAATTTCCCCTCTCTGAACCTCAGAATTTTCTTCTCAACAAAATAAAAGAGTTGGTCGCCAAGTTGTTTTTTCCATTTTAAAATCCTGTGATCTATAAATGCTATTGGTAGGCAGATGCGAGGGAGATTGATGAGGGATAAAGTGGTGAAGAATTTGATTAGGTAGGTGGAAGGGGAAGTGAGAGGAGTAAATGTGTTTGGGACAGTGAGACCAGACTGATTAGACTAGACTGTTCTGTGTGAAAAAAGGAAGAGAAACATTACCCCTTCATTACAATACAACACATGCAGAAAATAGGTATTGGGACAGAAGACGAATAAAAAGTGTGGCCAGAGAAATTTCTCCCTCTGCCAGATTATACTTCCTAAGAAGCAATCACACATGCTGCCTAATTATTGGTGCCAAGATGCAGAAGTAGTCTTGGCTCTGGTCCAGGGGGAATACATGAGAAAGGAAAAATAGGCTATAAAATGACTTGCTTCTTCATCATGACCCAAGAGGCCCTTATCATAGTGTCAAGAACTCTGGATCTTAAGCCAGAGAACCTTGGTTCAAATCCTGAGTTATTTAAGGAAAATCTCCAAATTAAATTTAAGTGTAGCTCTTGCCTAGTTTTCCAGTTTTACTGTAGGTAACAAGATTCTTAATTCTCTTCTAGGTACCAAATGTACAATATAACTAAGAATAGGACAATACTTCTTTCATCCTACAGAGAATGAAAAAGATTTTGGGACCTCATAGAAACCCATGAATAAATACACAAACATAATATTCTCAAATACCTACTATTCTTTGTAAAGGAAATGAACTTGGAATTGTTCTTTGGACAGCTCCCTGTCATTCTGGTGGATTCATCTCTCCCCATGTAGTCCTATTTATCTTTTCAAGACATATAGCACCACCCGGTGGTTTGGACTTGCTCAAGAAATTAAACATACATTGGAACTAGTTGAACCTTCTGATCAGGCACAAGCTATTCTATTAAATCATTGGCTTTGTTCTCCAAGTAGGACACTGTTCAGGAACCATATGGATTGCTCTCTGCTTTTTCTCAGTTCCTGCAATATCAGGAACTCTTTCTAGAATTGTCTACTTGAACTTAACTTAAGGTTAATCAGCAGGAAATTCCCAAGGAAATCTTACTTCTCTAGCTAGAAGTCTGGATCATGGAATGAGGATATCTTGGGAATTCAGAATCCCTTTTCCTCTTACAAGGAAATTTGGGATTCAGAGTCTTTGGGTTTCACTCTCAAGCAATGCACAAGTTTTTGCTATTAATATGCAGTATTGCTTCTTGAAAGAGCAATTTCCAACTTTGACTTCTCTATACTTATACAGGAATTCTGGAGAAAAAAAAAATCTGCCTTGCTTATATAGGTCTTAAACAATGGCCCACATCCACTAATTGAGAAGCTCCTTGATTTGATAAGGGATTCCCTGAATCCAACCCCTCCCTGAAATTTTTAATCTTCTCTATTAACTCTTTATTACATGTTACCCCTCCCCCCTTCCCCCCCTTTCCAAACCTTTTCTTCTTCCCTTAAGCTATTTAACACCAACCCCCAAAGTCTTTGCAGAGGAATTTTAGTTCCTTTTGAGATCAAATGTATGTAATAAACTCTTTAAAAAGTTAATAGTGCTGCAGATACCCTGTATTTTTCTTGGAATACAATTCTGTCTTTCTTAATACCACTGAAGAAAGACAAATCTTATCTATCATGAGGACTATAATGAACCCATTTGCTTTCTTGAATTTGAACAGACTCCAGAATGAAAGAAGCTAATCTATGTATAAAGGACTGTGCTCTCCCTCACCTGTGCTAGAGCCCAGATATTCTGTGCCGCTTGATACTGGTATGAGTTCCAGAGAACCCACATATATATAAACATATATCTATTTGTGTGTATATGTATATCTACTCATATGTAGATATATACCTACATTTAATCTAAGTAATTATATCACACACACACACACACACACACATATATATAGTGGGTATGTATATATGTATATGTACACACAGACACATATACCTATACACATGCACAAGTGCATACACACACACACACACACACACACACATCCTAATAAGAATAGGATTATGTTCTGTGGGTCTTTAAGTGGGCAACCAACTGATATTCCATTGGAGAAACAAGGAAGAGGAAGTGTTTTCTCCCTTGATGATTGAGGGAGGAGGGAACAGAAGGGAGGGATCACACCACTGGAGGAGCCCACTGGCATTTCTACAACTTCTGAAATGTTACAAAATACCAAGACTATGGGGCCCCAGGCAGAAGAAGATATGTCAATGAAGCACGTTGATATTCCAAACTCTGCTGGTTACCCTTGCTCTTGGCACTCTAAGACCCATCCATTTATAAGACCTATATATTAACTCTAAGACCCATACACAAGAACCTAAACATCAAGACTATTTAAATGCAAATGGAGTTGAAAATTATCTCCCCCTCTCAAACTTAAAGCAATTAAGAACTTATGACTGTAATAGAGCTGTATACTTGCACCAATTTGGTCCTCTCCTGTAGCTTCCTGTGCTTACTCGGGACAGGCATGTCTGGGGGTACACACCTGCAAACATACACACACACTTTTATTTTTTAACAAAACCTCCTGTATTGTTGAAGAATCAATACTGTCAAATGTCATTTCAGTCTGCTGATGTCATAACCACAAAGCTTCTATGATTCTTGTATAAGTATCCTGATCTCGATTTACAATCTTGCTTCAGTTAAGCTAGTTTGACAATCCATACTTTGTAGTTTTCCTGAAAGGGTTTTGTGTTTTTGAAAAGACAGGGGAGATTTTCCACAAAAAAGGGTTCCTGTTCTTGGGGTCAAGGAGAGAGACCTACTAGGAAATCCTTGCTTCCCTTCCCCCATTTGCTGAAGCCAGGCTCCATTCTTGATGGGATGGGGCAGAAGAAGACCAGGACCTAGACACTAAATAGATATACCAGGGTTATGCAGGGCAAGATACATTTGCAAGAGAAAATGAGATGGAGTCCATAAGACTCCATACCTCCCATAAGGGATGTGAGGGGATGTTATTGAAGTAAATATGAGATAATAAATACATTTCTTATAACACTGTAGTCTGGCAAAAACTAGTAAGCAGAGATCTAGGAGAGCTAGTCACGGGACATGGAGTCCAGGAGCAAGACTATAGTTAGGAGAATTTGAGGGAGAAACAGGCTCTGGTTCCAGAGACAGGGATCCAAAGATAGGAACATAAGAAAGGGGACATTTTATAGATGAAGAAGCTGAGGCCCAGAAAACAGTGGTGACTCAAGGGAGAGTGCTTAGCTACTAAGTGCCAAAGAACATGATTAGAATTATATTTCAATAAGCTTTCCATGGTACCATGTTTGATTCCTTTATACTGTGGAGAGTCAAAGCTTAGAAATAGGTATATGTTTCTGCTTATGCAATGTCAAAATAACAGGGGACTTTGAGTGACTGTTTCTGCAGGTAAATAATTTGTTAACAAACTCTCCTAACAGTTAAACTACTTTTTGCAGAATTGGCTAGCTGTTTAAGTATTTGAATTACTTGCTCCCCCCTCTTTCCTTCTCTCTTTTTTCTCTTTCATTCTCCCCTTTCCCCTTCATTTTCTGTTCTCTCTCTATTTCCTTCTGTTTGTTTCTTTCTCTCTTTCACTCTCGCTCTCGCTCTCATTCTCTGTATGTGTCTCTGTTTCTTCCTCTCCGTCTGTCTCTGTCTCTGTCTCTCTCTCACCCCCTTCCTCTCCCTCTCCCTCTCTTTCTGTCTCTGTCTGTCTGAATCTCTTTCTCTGTTTCTCCTCTCCTTCTCTTTCCTTTTTTTTTTCTTTCTCTGCCCTCCTTCCTCTTTTAGGTTCTAAGAGATGAAGAAAAATATCACTCTACCTGCCTAGGAGAAGAAAGGCTATGGGAGCACCGTACAATTTTCCAGACAAACCCTTAAAACCTAATCTATAGATTCTCTAAAGTTTGTTACTATAGCCAAGGAGGCAGAGGCTATTGAGTGAGATGTGGGGGCAAGAAGGAAATAAGAGCCTTTTCTAAATGCGATAAGGATACTGGACTTTCTCTTGCTCTGGTCTAGCAAACTAGAAAGAGCAACGACTTCTGACCTGGTGGTTTATGTTAGTTCATAATATTGTGTTTGAAGAAACCCAGGTATGATTTTCTCATGGCAGGGTTAAGTAGTGGGAGGGATATTGTTTTTGGGTGGTTTCCCCTACATTTCTATATCTGTATTTCCTTGTGTTGTTTGCTTCTTCCAGGACCTCAGAATGCCTTCAATCAGAAAGACAGTCAAGTCAATAAACATTTATTAAGTGTCTACTATGTGCCAGGAATTGTGCCAAGCCTGGGAATACCAAAAAGCCAGTCTCTGCCCTGAAGGAACTCACACTCTAATGGGGGAGATGGCATGTTAATGTTGTTGATGTTCAATCACTTCAGTTGTATCTATTCTTTGTGACCTCATTTTGGAGTTTTCTTGGCAAGATAGTGAAGTGGCTTGCCATTTTCTTCCCTAGCTCATTTACAGATGAGGAAAACTGAGGCAAATGGAGTTAAATGACCTGTCCAGATTCACATAACTAGTAAGTGTCTGAGCCCAGTTTTGAGCTTAGGAAAATGAGTCTTTCTGATTCTAGACTTGATACTTTACTGTACCATCTAGCAAATAACTATGTACAAATAAGCCATTTTCAGGATAAATAAGAAATAGTCAACAGAAAGAAGACACTAAAATTAAAAGGGGTTGGGAAATGCTTTCTGTAAATGCTGGAATTTTAGCTTGGGCTTAGAGGAAGCCAAAAAGCAGAGATGAGGGGAGAGAGCATTCTAAGCATGGGGGTAACAGTCTGTGAAAATGCTGAGAGTTGGAAGATGGAGGGTCTTGTTCCAGGCATAGGAAAGAGACTAATGTCAAATCAATGGATTGAAGAGTATGTGTGGGAAGGTGCAAGGTGTAAGTAAGAAAGCTAGAAAGGAGGGAGCAAGAGACAGGCTATGAAGGACTTCCAACACCAAACATAGGATTTTATATATGGTCATCTAGGTGATAAGGAGCAACTAAAATTACTGAGTGGGCTGTGCTGTGTTGGGGTGACAATGTTCAATTTGCACTTAAAACACCACATTTCATTTAAATGCATAGCACAGAAGATTTACTTTGAAGAATTTTGAGGTATGTGTGAAGCAGAAAATTATTTGTAGATTATATTTTCCTACCTAAATTTTTATCCTATGTAAATATCTTTGTTTCAGAATCATGAGTTTCTACTTGAATAATTACTTTTAAAAGGTGGGATCATATTTCATTGAGAATTGTTTCTAGTCTAACCTGAATTTTCTATAAATCACGAATCTATAAAAGAAAACAATATGTATTAGGAAGCAAGTTGTAAAAGAATGTTTGCTAAGGAAACCATTGCATTTAAATTAATATGCAATTTCAAGCAGGGCCCAGCAGGTCATAATCTTTTTAGGATGAAAATGCTTGAAGCAAGTTAGTAGTTTATAATGGAGAAACTCTCTCAAGTTTAAAAAATATATCATACTTGAGGACAGCTAGCATGCTCCACCTACAGCTTCTAAAATATTCTCAATTTCTTTTCATATGGAGCAACCTCATGGACCTTCAACTATTCTCTGGTCCTCTCCTGAAAGCTCTCAAACTTTTCATTTTTCCTAAAATATGAGATTTGTTTTCTTATAATTACGGAAGTCATCTCTTTCCATAGCTTCATGGAGAGATAAAAGCTCCTCTGGAAATTTTTTCTTCATGTTAATTTGTTTTTTTTTTCTAAATTATGCAAACACTTGTGCTTTGATTAGTTGTGAGAAGATGAATTTCTTGCTAAAGAAAATAATTTAAGCAAGGGCTTAGGGGCATTATACTTTAGGTGAAGTATGATGGTTGTCTTCAGCTCTCTGAAGGTATGTTATGTAGAAGATGGATAAAATCTACAATTATCCTTTCCACATTATGGGGGTCAGCGATACAGGGAAAAAAAAAAAAAACTTTATCTTTGCTGTCTGCTGGCTTTCAAATAGTGCCTGTGCCTTTCACCAAACCCCTAAATTCCCATTTAATTTCTCATGATGACCTTTGATATGATATGATGACAAAATTATGATATGAAAAGGATAACTATATTCTGATTCACCCTAAAAGGTAGAAGTGAGAACAATGAGCAGAAATAATAAGGAGGCAAATTTAGACTTGATAAAGGAAGAACTCTTTAACATTTAGAGTGATATAATAATTGAATGGACAAATCATACCTGAATTTTGTTTTCTTTAATACTTTGCTTTTTAGAACTATTTTGTATTTTAGTATTTAGCATTTGCTATTTGAAAATAAAAGTATACAATATTTATAAAAAAATAATTGACTACAATACATTCCAGTCTCTCTCTCAGGTAAATATATCTATGGAAAACTGGGCTATTTGAATTCCAAAGCTCTAGTCAAGGAGAGACTGTCTACCTGATAGTGCTATTCATTAGAGGCAAAGTATCTAAGAGACTGATTGCTGAATTGAAAGACACAAAGCGTTGACAACAAATATCGCATGCTGCATAGCATGTATTACTTCTAGACTCAAAAAAATTGTTTCTGAGCCATATCATTTTCCAGTTACTGTGTAAAAATAACCAGATCAGATACTTACAGGTGAAGTCTGAGGTTCCCTTCCCTCTTTATGCTCCTGGAACATGGAAAAGGTTCAGGTTTTGCTGCTTATGAGTAAATAAGAAGGGAGATGGTGGCACTGTCAGTTTTGGGGGGCAATGTCTATGGGGGGCAGTTTTAGCCCTGCCTGCTACAACTATATATCTCTATCACTGTCTCTAATTTATATCTATATCTACATTTACACAATAGCACACGTGTTATATGTGCACATACATGTATACATATGCAGACATCATGTTTGTGTGTGTGTGCATGTATGTGTATACAAGCACACCCACACCCACTGACAAGGTTGGTTGACATGTTCACTAGCAGTTTTAGAGAAAAAGTGTCTGTAGATGGGATGGACACTCTAAGACAATTTCCTGGGCACCAACTTGGGATACAGAGCTTGATGGCTCTGTAGGGTGACCTAGTCTTGTGACTATTCTGTTCTCAAATTAGATTCTCCTTCATTGGACAGCTACATTGTAAGGGTAGCATGATGCCATCCCCTTTCATACAAAGGACCATTAAGAGAACCAAGAGGAGGAATCCTTGGAGGAGTTCTGAAGGTGGGAAAAAGATGAAAGCCCACCTCCAATCAAATCCTGTTGAATCCATCTCTCTGCAGCATTTTTTGTGCCTTGAGTTTCAGAGGTTGCCTTAAGGAGTTTACAAAGCTTACATCCTGAAGCTGAAAACTCCTTTAATAGTTCTTTAGAAGCTAAAAGGCAGAGTTGGATTCCCGAACTCCAGAGGTCAGATATTCTGTAATTCTGAGATTTAAGCAGAACATCACATTCTGCCACCATTAGTCTTCCTGCCTCCCCCTTTCTGGACATGCATACTGTTTATTCAGGGGTGGAATCGACTTTAAATGTATTTTAACCTAAGAAATCATTATTTGTTGAGGTTACCTGAGAATACCACCCCCAGCAGAGGGAAATCAATAAAAAAAGCTTGATAGAGCTATTATCCTATGACCTTATGCTAACTCTGCCCTTATATAACACCTTTCAGCCTAAGAGCTCAAAACCTTTTGAAAACAAAATCTTTACTGTCTTCATTTTTTCTTCAGAGGGGAAGAGTAAGGCAAAGAGAGGCAGAATTTTATCTATTTTTTCAATTGGTTAATTTTTTCCCATTGTGCTTTTCTTGAGTATTTTATATTGAGTTAATTGTTCAATATAAATTACCTTTGGTATAAGAGAAAGAGTTTTTTTTATGATAAATACTTATAAAATCTTACAATTGAAAGCTAGTGAGGGTAATGAGTACCAAAGAATGGCAAATGAAAGTCAGTGGGTAGAAAGGAAAAATGGAAGGAAGGAAGGAAAGCATAAAGAGAAATTAGGCAATTAGAATTTGAGGGTTACAGGAGACCTATATAAGTAAAAACTCTAGAATTTTCATTTGCAGTGCCAAAATTCATATTGTGCAGCTCTTTTTTTTTACTTTTTTCTCCAGACTAATATGTAATCAGATTAGTAAATCCTTGTGAAAAAGAACAAAAATTTAGAATTTAGTAGAGCAAATAGATTGATGATATAAATTTAAAATATAGCTATATGAATTTGCACACTGATAAGTTTGTTCTTTTGCCTTTAGAATAATAATTCTACCAGCAAAATAAGAGAATTTATAATTTATACAAATAACTACAATGTAAGAGAAATAACTATTAATCCATATCAGTGTCCCTGGCAGGAAATTATTATATCCTGACCATATTCCTCAAGTTATACCAAAAAGCCCATGTTTTTACATTCTCAGTAAGAATAGTCATCTTTTTAAATAGTGTGACGAAAATTGAGTAACCTTGTTTAAGAACATTGGTCAAAACCTATTCAGAAGAAAAATGGTCATGTCCTTTTTTGAAACTGGGTTGTAAAATAGTAATATAACACACAGGGAAAGAAGGGCATCTAAATGATGGAGTTTGGAATGAGCTCCACATGTAGAGATTTTATGGGCCTCCGTTTTAAGGAGAAGACTGGAATTACAAGTATCAAAAAGAACATAGAAGAATTCAGGGCTATAGGGTAAATGGAGGATGGTCTTAGTAGAGAGAAATCTTGCTCAATTCAACATTTATTAAGCTTCAAGGATATGCTAGGTGTTGTGTGCTAAGCCACTGGGGACAAATAGGGCAGCTGAGTAGCACAGCAGATAGAGTGCTTGGTATGGAGTCAGAAAGACTCATCTTTCCTAAGTTCAAATCTGGCCTCAGTCATGTGCTAGCTGTGTGACCCTGGATAAGTCACTTAACCCTATTTGTCTCAGATTTCTCATCTGTAAAATGAGCTGGAAAAAGAAATGGCAAACTGTTCTAGTATCTTTGTCAAGAAAAATCCTAAATGGGGTCATGAAGAGTGAGGAAAAACTGTTGCTGTAATAACAGCAACAATGATGTCCTCAAAAAGTTTACATTCTACTGGGAAGAAAAAAATATACACACAAATAAAGAACTACAAAATACATGAGAAATAGGTATGTATGTATATACTGTGTATATACATATACATGCACACATTATGTACATATATGTACCTACATACACATTCATACTATATATAAATATATACACTATATATGTATATGCATATATAGATACACATGTGTAATAATATATGATACATACTGCAGATGTATACATGTAAATATATGCAATACATAACATATGTGTATACACATCTATACATATACAGAGACACAGAGAGAGAGGGGGGGGGAGGGAGAAAGAAATTTGGAAGGAGGGCATAAACAATTGGGAGAAATTACCCAAACTGGGGGAAATTAGGTCTGATGCAGATAGCAGAGCAGGAACAGATCTTTGAATAGAGAGATGTTCTAAAGAATAGTGGTAGAGAATATTCCAGGAATGTGTACAACCTGTGCAAAAGCATGGGAATAGTGTGATTTTTTTAAAAATAATTTTAATTTGTGGAATAAAACAAGCATTTCCATAATGTAGGACAATAAAAAAGATGATTTTTTAAAGAACCATAGAGCAGGTGAGTCATAAAGCATACGGGGGATGGGGGAATAATATGTAAGCAGTGGCTGGAGTCAAATTATAAAAGGCTCCAAATATCAAATGGGGGCGTTTGTTTTTTATCTTAGAGGCAAGAAAGAGACACTATATTTGATAATTTTCCCACTTGATATTTTGGGGATTTCCTACAACACTTATCCGAATATGGATGACAATACCTTTTGGTTTATGTGATACAGCAAATCCAGTGAAGCAGGTATATATGGCCACCTAGAGGAACTGGACCTTGCCATAGGATCATAGAGTAGAGCAAATATCGTTGGAAGAAACTGAGGTCCTTAGTGACTTAGTCAATGGCAAAGCCAGGATGAGAATTCTTGTTTCCTTGCCCTGCCTCCCTCTTCCTCCTCCATTCCTCTCTACCCCGGTGGCTCATTCTAGCACATCATACTACTTTTCTTCCATTACTGGGTGGGTGTTCAGGGACTGCTCACTCATTTTCATATACACATAGATTATGGTTCTTTGTTTTCTGAAAATGATGCTTCTGATGGTGATTAAGATTTGCATGTGTGGGTGTAGCTGAAAAGGCCAATTTGTGGGACCAGTAGTATTTTCTACACTGTTTGATTAGCATCTATCACCATTATCTGGAACTCCTGTTGCTATCAGTGATGTCAGTTTAAAAGGCTTATTTTTAAAATGGTTTTTCATTGCTTATAGGTATATGTCAGGCTGATCTCTCAGCAGTTTCCTGATTGTCCACTGTTTAAGTAAAAAGTCAATGTTTTTTTTGCACCTACTATGTGCTCAATATTTTATGAGGAGGTCGGGAGAAAAAGCACTAGACTGGGTCTCAGAAGAATCAGCTGTGTTCCTTATCTATAAAATGGGACTCGATGCTATTCTCCTGCTACTACTATACCTGCTACATCTATACCTCTAAAATCAGATTCTGACAAATCTACTCAAATTAATTCTCACAGACTCCCAATTCCTTGAACTTCTTTCTCAAAACATCAAACTGTTTTATTATAAATTATGTGACATGGCAATGATAAAAATGAATAATTTCCTTATAAAAAGAAAAGCAGGGTAAAACCAGGAAAACACATTAATAGTAAACACTTAAAATGCCTGTGGGCCAGACAAAGCCACCAAGCTATTTCCTACCCTTCTTCAAAAGGATAGAAACTTGTGAATCCAGCCCATTCCTGGTCCCTTAAGCCCAGGGTTCTAAGGGAGAAGAATACAATAATTTGTTCATTGAATGATCTGAAAGTTAGGATCTCTTGATATCTGGATCATCTTGTAATTCATTTCAGGGATTGATGAGAGTTTAGGAATCTGCTTCTGTTGCTCTGGTCAGCAATGGGCATGGTCTCTGGGGTCTGGACAAGTGTATCTGCACGGAATCCAAAGACCCTAAGTATCACTAGGAGTGATGGAGCTCTTGGAGATGCATTAGCATTCTGTATCCAAAGCAAGTCTGATAGAAGGCAACATGACACCTCCACCCTTTGTCTTCTCTCTTACCATCATCCCCAGTGTGTTTTTACTAAATTTATCCCTCTCTCTTTTCTCACTAGAAAATTGTTCTGTGATCATGGAAGGTGGAAGTCAAGAGAAGAACATAAGTATTTATTAATTTTTAAATATATGCCAGGCACTGTGCTTTACAAATATTATTTCATTTACAACCCTGGGAAGTATATATCACTATTATACTCATTTTTTAGTTAAGAAAACTGAGGCAGAGGCTTAAACAGCATCAGTTAGTAAATGCCTAAGATTATACTTGAACCTGGGTCTGACTCCAGGCCCTGACTTTGCTCTATACAGTTTGTCTAAGAACTCTGGGCTTTGATAAACCATCTCTGTCCTTATCTGACTTGTTTTTAGACCTCCACAACATCCTTAGAATCATCCTATCCCAACAAACTCTCTTTTATGTTTTATTCTCCACATTAGAATGTTAACTCCTTGAGGGCAAGGACTATTTTGCTTACTTTCATTTGAATTTCCAGAGTTGAGTATAGCATCTGGTTTATAGTAAACACTTAATGAATGATCTCTCTTCCTGTCCCTATTTTTTCTTTTCCCTTTTTCTCTCCCTTTCCCCTCTCCCTTTTTCTCCCTCTTCTCCTTCCCTCTTTCCATCCTTTCCCCCTCTCTTCTGTCCCCTTCCTTCCCTCCCTCCTTCCCTTTCTTCCGCTCTTTCCCTCCCTCCCTCTTTCCCTCTCTCCCCATCCTTCTTTGCCT
This sequence comes from Sarcophilus harrisii, assembly GCF_902635505.1. Classification (NCBI taxonomy): domain Eukaryota; kingdom Metazoa; phylum Chordata; class Mammalia; order Dasyuromorphia; family Dasyuridae; genus Sarcophilus; species Sarcophilus harrisii. Next base: position 127,700,695 of record NC_045427.1, on the reverse strand, counting down.
CTCCCTCCTCCCTTCCTCCCTCCCTTTCTTTATCTCCCTTCCTTCTTCTGTCTGTCTGTCTCTGACCCTTTTCTCTCTCCCTCTCTTTTTCTTTCTCTCTTCCCTCCCTCCTTCCATCCTTTTCTCCTTCTCTTCTGTCCCCTTCCTTCTCTTCCTTTCTCCCCCTCTTCCCCTCCCTGCCTCTCTCTGTCCCCTCTCCCCATCCCTCTGTCCTCCCTCATTCTCTTTACCTCTCTCCCTCTTTCCTGCTGTCTCTCTCTCTCTCTCTCTCTCTCTCTCTCTCTCTCTTGCTGTGTCTCTCCATCTCTCTCTGTCTCTCTGTCTCTGTCTTTCTCACTTTTGATCTTACTTTCTGTTTCTCTCTCTCTCCCACCCAACCCCCCAGGAATATTTTTATACTCTAAAGTTATTATTTCCTCCTCAGAGACAGTCTCCCTGATTCCAAAGCCTTGTAGGAATACAGTAAATCTAAGAAACTCCTCAGAGGGGTAATAATATTTATATGCAGGAGCTGTCTAATAGTTCATTGTGAAGAAAGCACTTTGTAAACTGTTGGGAGCTATAGATATGTGAGTTGTGAATATTTGGGGGGCACTAAAGGGGTACAAAGAAAAAGAAGGCAGAATGAGTCCTGCCCTTGGGGAGTTTACACTCTATTTAGAGGAAATGAAATCAGGTCTATGAAATAAAAGCTGTATAGGTCTCCATGCTGGGAAGGATTTGGGCAGGTTTGGTCTTTTCATGACTATTTATTTTGGTCTGGGGCTTGATGCCACACTCTGTCTGCCAGCTTCAACAAGGGTATATTAGTCTTCCCGATTCCATTTATTATCTCCTCGTTAATCAGTACATTATTGGACATTATGTTGCTCATGGAGCAAAATCCAGTGACAGCTTACAGCTCTATATTTATAATAAAGAGCTTAACCTCAGCAAACCATAATTGAGGAGGGTAAGCTGCAAAGGAATGCCTTTCCAGTTATCTGCTTTTTCCTTGCCACTACAGTAGATAATGATGAGTGATATTAAATGTCCTTTCTTTACCTAGTAGAGGTGGTGGTGTAGTTGATAGGACACCAGACTAGGACTCAGGAGACATGAGGCTTTAGCTTGTCTCTGTCATTAATGAGCTGAGTATCTTTGTATATGTTATTTTCCTTCTCTGGATCTAATTTCTTTTATTTATAAAACGAGGGGGGTTGGACCAGAAAATGATTTCCAAGTTCTTTTCTCTCAGCTCTAAAAGCCTATGATGTTATGAAACAATAGTAAGCATCTCTACTGTCTCTGTGCCTCATGGAGCCATGTCTATTTTAATACACAACTCCAAAAGCCCATAAATAATCCATGTAATAATTAATGAAGGCCCACTGTGACTGGCAACTCTGCCAGCACCCAGGATCCCCAGCTGTTCTGGCCACTGTATATGTATGCAAGTATGTTTGAGACCACAGATTCGAAAGCTCCTTTCTTGGAATTTGGGCAAAGAGAGGAAGTGTTTCCCTTCCTTGAATTTCCATAGCCAGAATGAATTGCTGTAAGCAGACACACTTTGGTGGGTGTTTCTAAAAGCATTCTTTGGTCATTCAACACTTGTTTCCAGGAATCTTGCTAATATTCTCTTTTCCCTGTAATCAATATGGGAAGTGTACTGTTGTGGTGTTGAAAAATCACCCTAGATTTCTTCAATTCCCACTTCATTTCCTGATCCCCTTAATCCACCAAGCATATTCGAAAACTCTTCCTTTCTTGGTATTTTCCTCGAGGTTTTCTCCTCTCCTCTCTTTTAGAGGCAGAATTTGGCATGAGCAAGTGATGGCTGAGAAAGCATTATAAACCAGACAGTCTGGCCTTCTGCACCTCCTTGCCACATGTCAGCATGATCTACTATATGGAACAAGGGGTTACCTGTGGAAAAGGCAACGGTTTACACTAGTGATATTCAATTTGTGTTTTAATAAGGAAACACAGCTTTTCTTTCATTACTCAGAACACTACCCTCTTCTCCTCTTCCTGCCCACCCCCCAAAACTCCTCAGATGAAGAATGCAGCAAAACCATTTAATCAAAATGAACTACTTTACCAGAGCACTGCCCACAGAATGGAATTTGGTGAAATGCATTTCATACCTCAATGAATTTAAATTGTATGGAGCTTATATTTAATACAAATGCAAGTGCCAGTGGAACCTAGGTACTTAATATGCATTCTCTAACTCTCAGAATTAAGCAATTGATCTATGGGACACAAAAGGATGATCCTTCTCTCAAAGAGAATACTTTATGACCAGGCAATTTAAAAGACACTGGTATAAACAAGTGTTTGCAGCTCTCTATCCTATTCTAATCTCAGAAGATAAAAAGTCAATCCAAAAATTGCCTCATTTAGAGAAGTACTTCCTTTCTTTTGGGAACAATTGTGTCTATGTACGAATTCAGGTTAACTTTGTTTTCTCTTTCCTTTTTGAGGGATGCCAGAGGGAGGAAATTGAAAACAGAATATTGGGAAATTTGCTTTCCTTTAGAAGTAAAAGTCAAAAAGACAGCTCCGTAGACATCTATACCGCTATTTAGTTGAGTTTGGTGTGTTCAGCATGTATTTGAAAAGAACTAATAGCCCATATTCTATTTTATTCATCCCCCCTCCCCTGGTACTATAAGGAAATAGGAACTATGAAATGGCAGGGCTTCTCACTTTCCAGAAAGGGAATAGAGGCTACAAGTATAACAAAGAGACTTTTTCTGGCTATTGGGGCTTCATGGTGCCCCAGCCCAAATTCTCAGACAGGCATTCTTTTCACTGCACCTTCTCCACCCCTGCTCCAAGGATCCCCAGTTGAATGGTGTTTCTATCAGGCTCAGAGTCACACTTCATATTGCAATTTGCAGTGCAGTGCAGTGGAGAGATTTAGAGATAAAGAGAATCTGGGCTAGAATCTCTCCTCTGACACTTAGTAGCCATGTGGCCATGGACAAATCATTTTAACTTTCTGAGCTTCAATTGCTTAATCATGATGATGACAATAAATACCTGGGGTATCTAACTCAGAGAGTTGTAAGGTTCAAATGAGATAACCCATATAACACATTGCACACACTTTAAAGAGGTAGATAGTTAACAATCATTATTAGAGATAGCAAGGCATAATACACATAGGACTAACCTCAGACTTAGGAAAATTTGGGCTCAAGAGTCATCTCTGACAGGTACTGGCTGTGAGATCCATTGCAACTTAGTTAACCTCTTCTTCCTTCAGGAAACTCCCTAAACTTTATAAGTTGTAGATGAGCATTGAGAGAGGGACTTTTCTAGCTAAGAATTTCTTCAATCAGGACAAATCATTGTCATCCTCCTCTTCCTCCTCAACAGCATTTTTTATGAGTTTCAGTAGAAATGGTCCAAAACCAAGTTATTTTCTTTTTTTTGGACTGGATTTGTAATTTTACTAGTATAGAGAATTCCCAATGAGGAAATACCATTCACCAATGCACATTGGCATCTGTTAAGCAATCTGCAGTCTTGGAGAGTGGTCTGCTAATTGCTTATTATCCTTTTATATTTAAATTGATTAAACTGATTGATTGATAGTATATATTTTATCATATAGTTTAATATGTATGTTAAATATATTACTATATATTTAAATTGTTTTTATATTTGTTCATTACCACAGTGGATACTACTGCATTTTATAACTGAATAGGAACACTGCTACATAAACTCATCTTTTTTTTTTATTATAATAACTTTTTATTGACAGAATCCATTCCAGTGTAATTTTTTTTACAACATTATCCCTTGCACTCACTTCTGTTCCGATTTTCCCCCCTCTCTCTCCACCCCCTCCCCTAGATGGCAAGCAGTCCTATACATGTTAAATATGTCACAGTATATCCTAGATACAATATATGTGTGCAGAACCGAACAGTTCTCTTGTTGCACAGGGAGAATTAGATTCAGAAGGTAGAAATAACCCAGGAAGAAAAACAAAAATGCAAACAGTTTACATTCATTTCCCAGTGTTCTTTCTTTGGGTGCAGCTGCTTCTGTCCATCATTGATCAATTGAAACTGAAACTCATCTTTTGTAGTCTCACCAAAAACATTTTTGGTACAGTTCCATTAGAAAAGGAAATGAAGAATAACATGTACCTCATCCTATTCTCAAATGATTGTAATTTCCTCTATTGAATCTTTACATATCTTACAAACTTTTAAATTTCATGTAGTTTGGAGATTATGAATAATTAATATGGCAATATCAAATTATTATTCAAAATTCTTACTGACTCATGTCATATCTGGGTAATCCTGAATGACAGTTTTATCTGTAATGAGCCTTTAATTCCAGCATAGTTTAAATGCTATTCAAAATTTTAATCTATCCATCTATCTAGACATATACATATATTTTGGGAAGGGATGGATTATTATCTGTTAGTTTGTAGAAGATAGGTTAACTTCTGGAACATAATTCTAAACTTCTAAATATGTCTTTCTAGCTCCCTAGAAGATGATAATTTTTCTGACTTGCAGTGATCATATCACAGAATTTCTACCACTTTATTACTTAATTTGCATCAATCAACAAATCTTATATCTTTGAGGATAACTTTTCTTTACGTTTAATCTTTCTTTTAAAATTATGATTATTATTGTTTCCAGGTTGTGATGTTATTGTTTTTATCTTTTTGGGGAGTTAAGATAGAAAATGTCCTGGTACAAGACTATCCTACCGTTATTCTTCTACATTCAATGCTGTGGTATATGTAGATACAACTATTGCTTTTGGTAATTGAATAAAAGTTCATTAGAATGTAACTTTGCCTCTTCCTTCTCTTCTTCTTTCTCTTCCTCCTACTATCACTAATTTTTTTTTAGTTTATAAGGGACCCAAAAAGTGAGTTGTAATCTCTATCCCCAGGAATTTTATAGTCTATCTGGGAAAATAAGAAATATATATAAAAGTTCAAAAGATATATGATTCCTCAACATGGAAATTCTTCCATCAACCTAGGCTAACACCTCTCTGCAACTTGATAGATGGTATATTGAGTTACCGTGACAAAAATATATTTAAATAAAATCATTGCTCAGTAGTCAACAATCCATCGATGAGCCTCCTTGAACACAGGAAGAACACTGCAACTGTATTCAGAACTGGATTTGAAACTCAGCACTATTATTTATTAACTAAGTAATGTTAGGCAAAACATTTGACATTTCTGGCCCCTAGTCTCCTCATTTGGCAAATGGGGATGATACCTGCTCTAACTACTTTGTGAAGATCAGGTAGGTGACAAATGGGAAGCACTTCGTAAAGAGTGTAAGGCACTATATAAATGTCAGCTATTATCATTAGATCGGCTGATCCTTGGATGATAAACAGTCCTGTGTTGTCTTGTACTTGAAGGTTTTACTACTTGTTAGTAGCTGTTTTAGCTGGCATATCCATTCAGAATGAGGATCACTGCTAGAAGGCCCTTAAGTAGGATTTTTGGAGGAGACAAATGTATACATATAAGAAGATGGTTCACAAAACAATAAAAGATTCCAAGTGCTAAATAAGAGGTGTACTATAGGAGTTGAGAACAGAGAGGTTAGAAGTGGGGCAGAGAGGCAGGATATGAAGCTTGAGCTGGATCTTAGAGAATGTTAGGATTTAGCTGGGCAAAGGGATTGCAAAACTCCTTTTATTTTACATTAGGATTTGTAAACCTTTTACTTTACAAGAAGGATTTCTTTCTACCCAAACAGAATATTATATAAATCAAATGCTTCATAAATGTTTGCTACATGAATGAATTAATACACTTATACAGGGGTTTTAAAAATTTGCCCTCTGGGGCAGCTAGTTGGTGCAGTGGATAAAGCACCAGCCTTGAAGTCAAGAGGACTTGAGTTCAAATATGACCTTCTAGACAAGTCACTTAACCCCAATTGCCTCAGGAAAAAAAATGTCCTCTCTTCCTCCCCAAAGAACCCTATGACTCATGAAGAAAATCTTTTAAAGTCAGAAGCTAATGGTCCTTTTAATGTGAGCTTAAGTATATCATGGATAAAAATTGGTATCAAATGCATTTTTAGTTTTATAAAATTCAAAGTTTGGAAAAGCAGAAGAAAGCATGTGACTACTGAACACAAAAAATCTGAAAGGGATTTTAGCAGTCATAATTCTAGCATGATGCTTTCATTTTATAAAGGAGAGACTCAGAGAGTCACTTATCCAAGATCAAACAGATACCTGAAGGTAGCAGAGGTGAGATTTAAATTCCTTTTACCCTCTATGGCTTGATATTCTCATTTGTTTTTCTCTTTTCCTTTTCTTACTGAACGTACAATGTCTAAGTTCCATATTATAGTTAGATCAGGTTAGTAAAGCACACATACACTTAAATACACAGATATACACACAAATGGGGACCCTGGGAGAAATAGAGCTCAGATCCCGAACCCTTCCAATATCACCAGGGAGAGAACAGTAAGTAGAGCAGGAGCAATTCTCAGTTTTCTCTTTGTAAAAAGACCTTGAGAAAGATACTCTTTTAATCTTATAAACCAGCTTGACCCCCTGGAAGGAGTTGCAATTCATCTATCGGATGTTCTTAAAGTCTTAGGGCATTTTTAAGTTTTTAGATCCCCAAACTACCCTAAAATTGTGGGGACCACCCTGTATTTAAAGTCACTTTAAGGCGCTTAGAAAGCTCATTCCGTAAATTTCTGTAGGTCGTGAAAGTGTAGCTACCCTCATCTTAACACTGAGGAAACTGAGGCTTGGGTTGGAATGGCTTGTTTATGAGTCACGCAGCTAGTAAATCGTTAGAGCTGGAATTTAAACTCAATTATTTCCAGACTCCAGAACCATTACTCTTTCCCCTACACCCAGTTGCCTATCTGGTGCAGTATTGTGGGGGATGGGCAAGCAAAATATTGAGCCCACACCCCAATTAAAATGCTTAAGCTGTTCTCACAGTCACCTAAATGACCTTCACACATCGGGGTGTGGACTCAGAAAGGACGTCCCCAGATTCCTTCGTCCAAAATCTTCTCTACTTCTGGCTCGCCCCTCCAGGCTCCCCATGGTCTGAAGGCTCATATCGCTCTCAGAAATAATTACCATTTAGGGGAAGAAAAAACTGACAAGGCCAGGGGATTGTTGCCACGGACTCTCTTTTGGAGAAGTTAAAATGCTGGGGGGGCCAAGAGCCTGATTAGCTGATAGATCCAATTCTCTCCCCCTCAGCCTCCCAAGTCCTGCTCCTCCCCAACCAAGCCGGGAGGAGAGCCTTACAGGTTGTCAATGGAACATGGAATTATATCCTTTGATGGCTTAGATAATAGTAGGAGCCAAAGCAGTGAGTGAGACCGGCTAAAGCCAATGCGGACCTGCCCGGAACCAGAGAGCCAATGAGAAGAGCGTGGGGCGGGGCTTGGATGCCAGCAGATAATTGCTAAGTGAATTTCTAGCACAGTTGGTCTGAGCTGCTGAAAGATCTGGTCGCAGGGAGAGGAAAAGCCGTAATCGTCGGCGTGCTTCCATCCTGACAGCATCCTTCACGGCTGCTCGTCGAACCTCTGGGCACCAGCCCCTTCAGCTTCACGGAAAAAGGTACCTAACCTGCTTCACTATGGGGATTTTACTTGTGGCTTTTGCATCTCGGTGGGTTTTAGTTCAGATCCCCCAAGGGAAATGCAGGAAGAAGAGAAAACTTTATGAGAAGATAGGTGATCTAGGTTTGAAATCCGAGCCTTTTGTTGGGAAGAAAACGAGGTGAGGATCTGGGAAACTTCTGTGGAAGCCCTTTGTTTACACCTTTCCAAATAAGCTTTCCCCGAGATCTGTTGGAATGCTTCTGGTTGCTATTGGACTGTAGATTCAGGTTAATTGGGTAAGGGGCGGAACAGGGAGGAGGGACTTTTGTAAGTGGTCCTTTCTTTTGTACATTACCACTGGGACTTCGGGTTCTGAACCATCTGCCCGAATTCTCCATTATATGCTTTTTTTCTCTGTCTTTCTCTTTCTGTCTCGATCTGTTTCTCTACTTGCCAGGTGGCCCAACTTCCCGGTACTGTCGTGACCTTCAACTTGTGTCAGACCTCTCAAACTTCTGTCTCTTCCCTTGCACCCCGCTGTCAAATTGTCTCAATGTATTTTAGTCAGTGGAGGGACAGGGCTTTTTGACTCTGGGGAGGTTTGTACAGAGAAAAGGCGATTTCAGGCTGTCCTGTATGACCTGATGGGCGTTAGAACCTTGGAGAGATACTCAGCTCCATTGGAAACCAACAAAATCAAAATATTCTTGGAGGGAAAATAAATTGCTTAATTGAGTTTAACCTGACAAGTTTTGGAACCCTTTCCAGACTTATTCTTAGTCACCTCTCTAAGGGAGGGCAAAACAATCCCTTTAGGGTTATACTTGAGTGGAGAGAACCTGAGTTCAAATCCTGCCTCAAACATTTATTAGATGCATGGCCCTGAACAAGATATCTAGCCTGATTCTGGCTCAGTTTCATCTTGCAAAATGGAGATGATGAAAGCACCTACCTCATAGATTTATTATAAGGATCAAATGAGATGAAACATGCAAAGTGCTTTGCAAACCTTAAAAGAATTATTATGTGCATGCTAACCATTATTATCACTAAAGACTAAATAGGGATGACATATTCCAGTCAGAGACAGAGGTATACCTGGTTCAGAGAACCTTACTTCTCTTGAAAAACAATGCTGATGTCTGAGAAATGATTCTTGAGTGGCCTTATTCGGGTATATGTGGTCAAGGGAATTGTTTTTCGATGGAACCAACCAGTCATGTTGCCTCAGACCATACTTTAGGTGAAAAAACTAGAAATTTCATATAACAAAATTATCAAAACAATGGACTCAGGCCTTCTGGATTGTATGGATGGCTTAGTTCCTGGCTTGCTTTGAGAGTCACCTTTTGTCCTATGGAAAACTTGATGGTTCTTCTCTCTGCAGTTACACTATATGAAAATATTAGGTTTGCTTCCCAGGAACTTAGATCTCTTCAGAGCAAACTTTTCAGTAGAAATAGATTTTTTTTATTCCTTAACTTCCTTCTTTTCTTCTCTTCCTTCATGCCAACATTGTATGTAATAAGTAGGCCACCAGCTCGTGAGCTCATGAATACCCTGACCTCTCCATCCCCACAGCTGACCTTAGAATCTTGAGAGGGTGCAGATAAATGTTCTTTGCTCTTTATTTCTTCACTATCTCTGAAGATGGAAATTTTTAGTTTCTGACCCACCTCCATCAGAAAACATTTAGGCTATATAGGTTTTGGTAACATTCTTCCCCTCTGCTGTCAAATGCCACCTAGCTCTGTGCTCCCTGTTTTCTTCAGCTCAAACAACAGGTCTTTCCCCATCTCTCTCTAGACAAGCTGTATGGGGCATGAATAATTCTTAATGGAGCTCTTAAGTGTTTAGTTAAAAAAAAGGCAGCTGCCTGATTCTTCTGCTAGATGCAACCAGTTCTCTCTTCTGCACGTGTTATCTGTCTGTAAACAAAATTCTATAAACAAAACAAAACCTGCCAGTGCTTAAATCCAAATACTTGTGTAGAAGGGGACTGCAATGGGCATGAAGAGCTGGGCAATGGATAGAACAACATCTCTCTTATATCGCCTTCCTACCATATTTTATTCACTGCATACCTGCACCTGGCCCTTGAGACTAAAAGGACAAAAAGGAGAAACAGGTCTGGGGGGAAAAGATCTTGGTATTTTGACAGAATACTTTGATTTTTCTTAAGGTATTAGGGAAAAACCTGGAACAAAACCAGAAGATAAAGCCTTAGTTCCAGGAGTACCTAAGACAGGGAATTAGAGATTGAAAGTGGGGGGGGGGCGTTGAATTGACTCTGAGTTCATTGATTTCTCATTTGATAGATTGATAGAGAACATTCAAACTGAAGATTAAAAATCAAAAAACAGTTCCCAAATGGTGACTCATTATTTTGAAGGAGATGGCTGGGAAGGAGGGAGAAAGAAGAAAAAAGCTTTGGAAAGTACAAGTGGGATATACTCATCTCTCTCTTTCTCTCTATTTCTTTCTCTCCTTTCCTTCCCTCCCTTCTTTTTCCCTTTTCCATTTCTCTATTTTTCCTCCCTTAGCCCTTCCTCTTTTCAGTATTTCCTCAATTGGAACAGATTATTTAAAATAACATCTTTAGACTAAAAAAAGAACAACAGAAAAGTGAAGAACAATTCAAGAGGTGCATAGCACCATAATCATAGGATTTCAAGTTGGTAGAGACCTTAAAGATGATTTGATTCAAACCCCTCATTTTATAGCAGAGCAAATTGAACCCCAGAGAAGTGAAAGGACTTCTTAAGGTCATATTGATTATATGGAACACATCTGGGATCCAAACTCCGGTCTCCTGATTCCAAATTGAGTGCTCTTTCCATGAAACAAGGCTGGATCAACTTGGTTGGACAGCAAATGTAGGTAACTCAACCCCTCATACATAATACTGTTGGAGGCTTTAATCACATTCTCTTCTGATTAGCCCTTTGCTTGTTGTCATATGAAGAAACTGATTGATATGCAGGAAATTAAATTTGTGACTAGTAATTCCTCCTAACATGTCAGCAAATTACACTAGCCAGACCCTTGGAGGTAGCATCATCTCTTAGAGTTGGCTTCCCCAAATCTTCACTCTGATTAACTCGTGAAGATTTCTATCATCTAACCATCGAGACATTAACATTTTTGTCCTTCCTTTCTCCTGCAACTGAGTTACCTGGCACAATGTGCCTCCCTTCCCCTCCTGTCACTCCATTCCTGCCAAGCCCTTCCACCCCCAACACACTAATCTCTTTGGTACCCTATGTGTGAACTTGTCATCCTGTGCTGGTCTGGCTATTAAAGAAAACTATGTTGTCTGGCCTGGAAAATGGTAAATGTTGCTATTTTAAAAAATTCACATCAGATAAGAGCCTCATGATCTCTTATTTTCCATTTAGGTTTGCACTTTAGGGTAAATAAAATCAAAACATGTATTGAACACCTCTTAAGTGCACTGTGTTGTTATAATGCTGTTTTTTTTTTTTTCTTTTTCTTCAAGGCCTTTCCCATTTCCTTTTCTTTGACTTGCCAAAATGCTTAACTCCCAAGTTATCCCAGGGGATGGTGCCATTTGACAGTTTGAATTGGCCTCATGATTCCCTTGAAAGTCCTATTCACAGAGGAGCAAATGTGCTTCCAGTTAACTTTTGACATGAGGGAGACAAAGTTGTATTTGCAGGTAGTTGCTACCAGGATCTGGAGTTAGTCTAGTGCTAAGGGTTTTCTGATCTTTCATTTAGAAAAGCTTAATAATCAAAATTGTGAATACATATCAGTGTAAATGACACATTTTTGCTTTGCTAACAGTAGGGTTCCAGTGCTGCCTCTTGAATTCCCTATTTACCTCCTTTCCTCACAACCCCCATCTCTGAGACTGTTCTCTCAAACAGAAGGCTGGCAGGGCATACCTAAGCTTGTGGAATTTGCCTGTATCTTCTTCCTCTTTCCCTTCTTGCTTCTCTTCTCTCCTATCAGGGCACCTTAGGGATTGTGACTTAATTTTAGATGCCTTGTTTTCTTCACTTCTGAACCTGCTAAGTTGTGTGACAGAAGCCAGAAATTCTTTTGGGATACATATATAGGCGTACGCTGTCATTATGCTCAACCTTGCTCATATCCTTACTGAAGCACTTGGAGAGGTATAACTAACCTGGGACAATGAATGCAGTTGTATTGATGCTCAGCCCTCACTACAACTATCCTAATTGGGGACATGGTAATGTCTTCATTGCTACTGATGCTTTGTGTGACCAATCACTATTTATGACCCAGGGAATAATGAGAGACCAAGAGGACCATCTTCTCTATGAGCCACTTTAGTCCAAATGTTCTTAAACTGGGATCAATGATCTTAAAAAACTGATAAATGTACCTCAGCATAATTGGTTTCCTTCGCAATTCTATACATTTTATTTTATGTATTTAAAGTATTAGTCTGGAAGGAGGAAGGAAAAAAGATTCAAATGATGTAATATTTGTAAAAAAAAAAAGACTTAGCAAAATGCCTGGCACCCAGTAAGCACTACATAATACTTATGTCCTTCCTCCTCTTCCCTCCTCTTGGGTGCTGGCAACTTCAAATTTCCCCCTACTTAATAAATGCTTGTTGATCTGTAGCTACTTATCATAACTTAGGAAAATAAATTCATATTTACTCATAGTAGGGTATAAATGTCTGATATTAGTGGGAAATGTTATTCCTTCCAAAAGAATCTGTATTTTTAGAGGGAAGTCCTAAGTAGAATTTTAATCATTATTTCAGTGGGTAGAGGATCTCAGAGATTACAATGTTGTGATTCTGTATAAGGCTAACTTGTACCTTTTCACTTCTGTGACTGCAGAATCCATTCAGAATAGTGGTGGCAGAAATGCTTGGGAATATAGCATTTGGGTTAGATATTCCCAGATCTGATCTTGAATGAGCTATGTAATTCAATTCAAGAAACATTTTTTGTCTATTATTTTCCTGACTGTGTGCACTGAAGAAGATCCAAATATAAATAAATTGTTCCTGACCTTAAGGAAGTTATGCCTTTCTGCATCACAATATCCTCATTCTTAAGATGGAGTTGGACAAGAAGTCATCTTTCAGGTTCCTGTTAGCCTTTGATTTGCTATTGAAGCATGATACTCAGTTGTGAACCTCACAATGAGGGGATTCATAGAATTTGTCTTGGATCTGGAGGAGTGCCACAAACATGATTAAAGAATTGGGATATGGAATCTAGGACAAGAGAAAAAAAGAAACAATGATTATCTAACCCTGAGAGAAGAGCGGGCTGAAAGATGATGTAATAAGTGCTCCAGGTTTATGAAGAGATGCTGTATGGAGAATGATGGCCAGATGTTCTCCATCTTCACTAAGGACAGCAAAAGAGAAAATAGACAGAAATTGCAACAGATGGACTTAGATTAGGTATAAGGAAAATTTTTTTCAACAGCAAGAGTTGTTAAGAACTGAATATGATTACTGAAGAAAGTTGTGTAGTCTCCAAAAAGATCTTTAAGAACAGGAGAAAGATGTTTTCCTTTAATATATTAGCTCTATTTCTTCCTGGATACAGGAGGATTGGTTAAAAGATTACCGTGAGAATCAGGGAAAAATGGAATTCATAATTTTAGAATTTTAGGGCTGGGGGGAACCTTAGTAATTATCTAGTCTAGAGCTTCAGAATATTTCTGAGTAGGAGTCGCCTTCCCCCACTATCATGAGAGCATGAGGAGACGAGAGGAGAGAAGTACTGAGTAGGGTGAAAGTGGGGCATTGCTATACTAACTTCCTTGATGGGAATACTGAGAGAGGGAAGGAACCATGCAGGATGCTCAGTAGAAAGTACCTGAGACCTACCTTTGGGATCTAGTTTTACCTCCTCCCCTCAACCAGTGAAGAGATTGTAAACCACCAGGAAGTCATATATCTGGTCAATAGGTGAGCTGGAACTAGAATACTTTCATTTTGACAATATGTCTTTGCAGTAAATTGACCAAATCAACTGAGTTTCCTAAGCATCAGAGGTCATCTAGTCTAATTTTTTCATTTTGTAAATGAGAAAACTCTCAAAAATGAGAGACAGTAAGCAAATTGGATCATCTTTAGCACTATACCACCACCATCTTCCATCATTGTTATCATTGTCATCATTATCATCTCCAACATTTAGAGAAAGCTTTGTAAATTCCTTTAAAATATCATTTCAACTCAATAAGTCACAAGCATTTTACGAGTTAGATGAAGATGAAGATGAAGAACCTGGGACAAAGAGAAGCTAAGTCACTTATCCTTGGGAAACAGTTAGTAAGAGTCAAGAGATGGTATCTGAATCCAAGTCTTTCTGAGTTTAAGTCCAACATTCTAAGTATGCCATGCCCAAAGTCACAGAAAAAGTAAGAAAGATTAGAATTGGATCCAGGAGATAGAACAACAGATCTATATCTAGAAGGACCATTAAAGATTATCTAGTCCAACTTCTTCATTGTGCAAATGAGGAAACTTCTGCCCAAGAAGTACACATGATTCAACCAAGGTTACACAACTATTAATCATCCGAGACAGGATTTGAAACTAGTTGATCAGAGTTCTTTTCCCTGTATCTATAGTCCCTTTGCTTCTACACCTAATGCTCTTTCCATTACTCTCTTAGTTCTCCAGTTTGAGTATTTGGCGACAGAGAAAGAGGTTGTGATTTAATAATGCTTTAGTAAGAATTTAATGGGAAAGAGAAGAGTTTAGGAAATTAAGAGGTTTATATTGAACACCAGTTTATTAGTGTCTAGAATGGTATCCCAATTCCACTTTGCTTTCTAGGACCAAAGCAAAGGTCAACAAGCTCTTTTGCCTTCACTATGTCTAGTGGGTTTGGTAGTGTCTGTAGGTGTCACTTCCTCCAGGTAGAGTCCCTCCTTTCTTTTAAGATATGGCTTGGGCACTATCTTTGTTATGCAACTTTTACTGGTCCCCCACCACAACTGCTAATGTTCTCTCTCCTGAACTACCTTGAATTGAACTATTTTTCATATATTTGTATTTATTAATTTTATTGTTATGTTATATATGTACATATACACACATATTATATATATTTCCCCTCTTAGTGTGTAAGTCTCTTGTGAGTGGGGATTGTTTCATTTTTGATACTGTTCTTTCATTGTCTGGCACAGTATCTGATACCTAATAGGCACTTAATAAATGCTTGTTGACTGACTGATTAGAAGTTTTATGGAATATGATAGCAAGAGAGAGGACAGTGAGAAGAGAGGAGATGAGGGAATGAAAAGAAAAAAACTGAATGAGTCTGAAAATAGCAGAGCTGGGAGTAACTTTAGCAATCATGTATCCTAATCCCCTTATTTTGCCTATGACACAAGCAAACTTTAGACCACCTAATGTGGATCAGATCCCCTAAGAAAATTATACCAGAATGCCTAGAATCAGTTCCTGCCTTTCTGAAACAGTTGTCCTCAAGCTGAGATATTAAAAGCCTTCTGGGGCATCTCTTGGCCCCTCAGAGGCAATTTGATTGGATTTGGTGAGGTCACACAGTTTCTTGTGGAGTAAGCCACAGGATGCATGTGCCATAGGTGTAGCAGGAGTGAGGTAAGGATAAAGGGAAGGCCTGGACAGTGGAAAATGACTCACTGACTGGTCTGGCTATAGGTGAATAAATAATTAAATGGAGATGAGTGGGGCTGACCACTGTGGAAAACAAAGGCTGAGCCAAAAGAGACATCCTGGAGAGCAGAGTACAGAATGGAGAATGCTATCCAGGTTTCTTACAGAACAAGGCAGGGACACTTGGTAGGGTCCTGGCTTTAGGCAGGGGAAAGTGACTGTTCTGGGAGAATCTGAATCACATAGGAAGTTATGGGGAATTAGGGACGAGAAGTACTAAAATTAAAAAAAAAAATCTAAGGGGTTTGTGTATGTATGTATGTGTATGTTTGCATATGCACATGGACATGTGTTTATACTGAAAGAAGAGGGTATAAGAACAGTCTGAGTCTGGGAGGATGATGTCAGCCTCAGTCTCAGCAGTGAGCTGAATCTTCCTGGTGTAGAGCACTATTTCCCATCTTCAGTCAACAATCAATCAGCAAATCTGTATGGAGCTCTTCCTCAGTGCCCATCTCCTAGGTTTTATGTGCCATATGTGTGAGGAATTCAGGAATGGAGAAGACCTATTTCCAACCCTTCAGGCAGTCTTAGCTTAGTTGAGGAGACAATGTAGACACACATGGAGAGATGACTAAAGGCAGTCTGTGAGAAATGCTGAATGGTAGCAACTAGAGGAATCCAAAGGAAGGAAGAAAAAATCTTTTTAACTAGTGGGAGTGGGGGGAGTGATCAGACAAAACCTTAAATGGGGCCTCAAAGGAAAATTAAGACAGTTTAGTGGAAGGTATTTCAGGGAATCAGAACACTACAAGCAGATGCAAGGAGACAGGAAAATGTAGGGAGTGCAAAAACAGGACATAATGACAATTTTCCTAACAATTAAAATTCTTACCTTGGGCATAGAATGTCTAAATCTCAATAGGTCATTTGCCTGGAGAGGAGAAGGCAATGGAAGCATCTTATATCTCTACCTTTCAAGAATTTTAGATTTCTAGCTAGTGGATAACTGGCCTTGGAGTCAGGAACCAGGAAAACTTGAGTTCAAATTCAGTCTCCGACACTTGATACTTACTAATTGTGTGACTCTGGGCAAATCTCTGAACCCTGCTTGCTTCATCCCCTACAATCCTCCCCCAAGTAATTTAAAGGTAGAAAAATTAGTAGAAGTAGTAGAAGAACTATTGTTTAGCACAGCTCCAGAAGTCAAGCCTGGGATTAATGGTTGGAAACTACAGGGAAGCAGATTTTGGCTTGCTGATTATCAGGAAGCATTTTGCAATAGTCATTCAAAGGTACAATAGACTACCTTAGAAGATAGTGAGTTTCACTAAAGTAGAATGGGATTCTTGGGAAATAGGGACTTCTTTTTCACTGAAGGTATTCTAATAAAAGCTGAATGACTATTTGGATGTGAGTGTGTGTGTGTGTGTGTGTGTGTGTGTGTGTGTGTGTACAAATATTGTAGAGAGAATATTCCTATTTAGAATTGGAGTAAATGACCCATAACAGATTCTAGCTCCTTTAGCTCTTAGATTCTTTAGTTTAAACTACAGTAGGAAGGAATTAAATTAGACATTAGACATATTGTCCTCAATGAGTAAGTCATTAAGCTCTGCATTGGACAACTGAGGGGATATAAAATCTTTCTGAAATCTTTAAAAATCAATCAGTCAGCAAATATTTGTGGAACACCTATTCTGGTCTAGGTGCTGCAAGATTGTTTTTTTTTTTAAATATAAGATATGCTCTCTATATCAAGAAACTTACAGTGTAATAGGGACAGAGTATGCAGATATAAAATGATGTTCAAAATCATAATTGCACAGTAAATGTTCCATATAAAACAAGCTACGGTCATTCTGAGGGTACAAGATTTGATCTGGGCCTACATGGGAAAATAGGATTAAGGGAGGAGAAGGACTAAATTCAATTTTGGGAGGGTTGGGAGGATATGAGCAAAGGAAGCAGGTAAAGGATAGTACAAGACACTGTAGCTCAGTCTGTTTTTGAAGGTTCTGATTCTAAATGTGAGCCATATTTTCTTGTTTGATTTGGTTTAGGTGCATGGAGACAGGAGAATAATTTTCTAATGATTTCTTGAACTATTAAATACTAATATTTGCTTTGCTTTTTTTCTTTTCAACAATGTCATGGGGACTTGCCAAAGGGAAATTTTTGCACTCTCTTTGACAAGATCTTCCATGTGGGCTGTGGACCCTTAATTATACTTTTACTCTATAGAGATTTCTTAAATATACTATGGGGGAAAAACAAAGTTTAAATAAAACTTGGGAAAGTGAACAAGTACTCCCTCCTTGAAAGATTCATGTCTTTTATGTTCTATCTTCTTCTTTAGCTATCATAATATACCCTCTAACCTATATACCCTTTAGATTAGAGGTATTAATAAATTAAAAATATGATTTCTATTTTGATAATTTGAATGACTCATATAGAACAAAAATAAGGCTTGCTTTGGCTTCAGAGACTAAACAAGGATTAGGATCAATGGTTAGAAGCTGTAGGGAGAGACAGATTTTTGACTCAATATCAGGAAATATTTCCTACCTTGTTGGAAATGTCCCAAAATTTAGTGGGCTGCTTTGAAACACTGCTAATGAGTTTCCCCTCATCACTGGTTGAATTGATGTTAGTTTGTTGTTGTCCTTCTTTCTTGAAGAGGACCAAAATGACATCACTCATTATATCAGAATCAAGTTAGTGTGTCTGGTTGTGGCTGATTGGACCAATCAGAGACACAGGTCGGACACAAATGGTCCCTATGAACACTTGGGGTGGACTCTCTACCTTTGTATACCTCTCAAGCAGAGGATGCACAACTACTTAACCTAGAGAAGGGACTCATTCTTTGAACAGAGACAAGGCCTCTGAGGTCTCTTCCTCCTTAGATTCTATGATTGGGCCATCTGAGGGAGGTAGTGAGTCCTTCATCCCTGAGAGTGTTCAATCCAATGCCAGATGGCCACTTGGTGGGGGTGTTGTAGAAGCGAACTCATTCTGAGGTTAGAACAGATGACCCGGGAGCCCTTCTAGTGGCACTGAGAAGCTGGGGCTTCAATAACAACATCTAATTGAGACATTGTGGCTATCATCCTTATAGAGTGAAGGAAGCTGTATGCACTCTGGAGCTACAGGGATGTGATCCCTCACTCCTCATTGACAGCATTTTTCTTCACCTGGAAGGTATACTAGATATCGGACTGCTTTTCAGGGCCTTCTTATTACTGACCAGGCTTGGCAGATTGCCACCAAGAAGGAGTGCAGAGGCCTTCCCTGCTCCCATTGCCCTCTCCTCTCCTCCTTCCAGCTCCCTCCTCAGGAGGGAAGCTGTTGAAAGAACATACTCAGTAATTAAGACACAATGAACGTGCTGACAGGACGCACATTGTTCTTCAAAGAGCCCTTGGGTGCTGAAGGTTCCTAGAAGCATGCGCCTGGTTCTGCCCCAGTCTTCCCTGCACCTCATCCCTGTGGCTGTTTCTCTGTTCCCAGCTCTGCATTTCTGGGGTTGCATAAGATCTGGCAGTGCTAGTCTGAGCCAGAGGCTTATTCAAGGTGGAGTCTCAGAGCCGACTTGTACAAGATGTGGCTAGATAGTGGGCTCAGACAATGGGACACCTTTCTTGAATGGGGCAATGATCAGCCTTGAGGATCAGCTGCTGGCTTTCTCACTGACTGACCTGGGCCAGGCCTATGGAAAGTCAAGAAAGGAGAACGGTAAGAACAGTGTGTGTTCTCTGCATGCTGGGGTCCAGCTTAGAGAGGAGGCAGGAAATGACAAGATCTTACATAAGTACCTCTGATACCCTGCCCTCAGAATGTTCCATCCTCTTTTTTCTTTTTCAAGACAATGGAAAGAATTAAGGGAAATGATAGCTGTGAAGGGAGAGGCGTAGGGAGAAGAAGGCAGTAGAAGTCTATTGTTCTTATTGTAATAATCCAGAAAAACAGCATAATTTGGTAACACAATGGAGAGAAAGCTACCTTCAATCAGGAAAACTGGCCTTAAATCCTGCTTTTGCTCACATGCAAACAAGTCATTTGATTTCTAAGTATTTCAAGCAATTCTCTCTAAGACTTAAAGTTGCAGAGCAAGTGCTAATCAATACTGTTAGAAGAAGCTGCCTTATTGTCTCATGTGCTTTATATGAAAGAAATCATAAATCTAATTAAAACCTTTCCCCAAACACTGACACACACACATATAAGTACATATATATATATATATATATATATATATATATATACACCCACCCACCCATATGTATCTCTGTATATATGTAGATATGTGTGTATTTATTTATCCATCTATATATCTTTCAAGTTTGCAAAATGTTGCACATATTATCTCATCTGAGGTAAAATACTATAGATGATATTATTTCTCTTTGACAAATGAAGAAACTGTGTTAAGAGAAATTAAATGATTTGCTCAAAGTGTTGGTACTGGAGTATTAGCACTTCCCACATCCTCTGCACTGTCCCATGTTGTCTGTGAGTTCTCTGTCACAGACTATATAAGGGGGAAAAAGAGAATTAGGGTAGCTTTGTTCCCATTTAACCTCAACTGCCTGAAACTTTGGGCTTTAGGAATTCAACTCAATTTAACCATTACTTACAAAGCACCTGTTATGTGCAAGGTGGTTCTGAGATTCTAAGATAGGTATAAAATAGCCCTTCCTCTCAAGGAGCTTACACTCTGATGGAGGGATGATACACATGGGAAAGTTTAGTACAAATTAGAAAGTGATTAATTTCATAGAGGCCAAGCAGTGTAGGCTGGGGAATCAAGGTGAGGAGGAATCAAATGAACCATCACTGTGGGATTAGTAGTGATCAGGTCCTTGGGAGGTAGTGTGGTAGAATGGGAAGAATAGTGGATCTAATCATCAAAATTCAAATCTTGACTCCTTTATTCCTGCACTTACCTGAGCAAGTCATTTTAGTTTATAGGGCCTCAGCTTTTTCATATGTGAAATGAATTGTTTGGATTAGATGAGTTCCAAGGTCCCACCTGGGTTTAAATCTAAGTTTCTTCTATTCTTGAGAAAAATAAAGAATGATATAACAGACAGAAAGTGGGGAACTGTGTTTCAGGCATGAGGAATGGTGGGCAGGAAAGGTATGGAAGAGATGAAGGGAAAGTAAGTAATACTGTTTGGCTGCTGAAGATTATGAATGACCTTGAATGCCAAGGAAAAGACTTTATTCAGTGGGAGGTGAAGTACTCAGCCCAATGCACTGGAGAGACTGTGTTGGCAGCAGATAATAGGGTGAAAGATGGAACAGAGAAAGGGAAATAGGAGAGAAGAGGGAAACAAAATAGGGCAGGAGTAGAAGGTAGGAGGGGTTACTCAGAAGTAGAGTAACAGGATTAAAGACAGTGAAAAAAGGCACACTTCCCATTTCAAACATCAGCTGGACCTTTGGTGCCTGAGCATAAGATCTTACCATTTACTTTGTTTGATTGAACCCAGCAGGGGTCTAGCCAAGTGCTATTTTTTTGGATATGAGGCCAACATCCTCATCTAGAGGGACCAGGGAAAGGATGAAGGCAAATCAGGGTGGAGGGACACAGGCAGGAAAGCTGCCTCTTATGGCTTAGGGAGAAGCTTTTTTATTTGTTTCATCCCTTACTGACCACAAGTATTATTTCCCACTAAGGGGTGTCAGATATTCAGAGCAGCCCCAAGGTGTGGAGGCCATTTGAAAATTCAGTACCTTTTCAAAATGTCTTCTTTTTTTTTTTTTTAGTTATAGTCCTCAGGCCTTATTTCCACAGGAAAAAAAAGACATGGCTCTGAGATCTAAGAATGGGCATGAAGAGTCAAGATTTCTTTTCCCTGATTCTCCTTTTAGTTTCCATAACATGGACAAATATGAAATGTTTTTGATATGCAAGTCCTGATAATGCAGAATAAGAGGGAATAATGAGAGAGAAAGGGTAAGAGAGATACACAGAGAGACAGAAACAGAGACCGAGAGAGTCAGACCCAGAGAAAGAAAGAGACAGAGAAACAGACAGACAGAGACCCAGAAACAGACAGACAGACACAGACACAGAGAGACACAGAAACAGAGAGAGACAGAGAGAAAAAATTTTGAGTCTCTAAATCAAAATGAAAAGCTTTCTGCTTGCTCCTACCATTTGTACTTCTCAAAGCACAAGGGGCCTTGTAAATTCTGGAGCAATATGACTATGTTAATAACCCCGAGACAAGGGGGTGGATGGAAGTTCCTTAAGGAAAAAAAAACCCGGGTGCACAAACCTGGATTTCATGTTAGCACCTCTTTGGTGCAGAGGAGGCAGTTGTGAGATTTTATTAAAAAAGAAAAAACAACATGTAACTTGCCTGGAGTCAGAAAAATCTACAGCACCTCTGATGTCAGTTGAGTAGGATTTCTGAGGCCCCCAGGGATTGGGCTTTTTTCCTATAAAGCAGTGCCAGGGGCAGCAGGTTATCCATCTGGGGCAGAAGCCCAGAGGCAAAAGAGAGTGCTCAGGGAGAGTAGTGGACAATCTCCTCTCCTAGAGTAGAATACCTTACAGGCAAAAGCTGATTTGTCTTCTTGAAATCCTTTTGGAAAATAGTGGGGAAGGACAGAAAGAAAAAATCATCCTCTTTTTGGTTAAGACCATTGGCATATGTATAGAGAAGAGATTTTTACTTAAAATGACATAAAAAGAAAAATTCAAGGGATAGAATCACAGGATCTCATATTTGGAAGGGACATCAGAAGGCAACTATTCCAATCAATGCCTGAGCAATAATTTTTAAAACATTCTTGAAAAGAGACTTTTTAAAGTACTTTTTAGGGTACTTGTTCCCTTTCAGCACACTTTACCTACTTTCATATTTAGGAAGCTTGGAAATCTATCTGTGGCTTCTAAGCACATTGTTCCTATCTCTTCCTACTAGGATTGAGCAAAACCAATCTCCACTTTTTCCCATATATTCTTCGTAGCATGTCATGTACCCTGTAAAACTTCTCTTCTCTTCTAGTCTTAATATCTTCAGTACCTTCTATTGATCATCATAGTAAAGAGAGAGCCATTTCAAACTGGCTCCCCATAACTGAATGTTAAATTTTTAGTGTAATACATCTGCATTAGTAATTACAAATGCTACAAATCAAGTGCGACTTACTGTTTTGTTGATTGTATAGACTTAAGAAAGTGATGGAGAAAATATAAAAAATAATAGAGTATGCTGTGTATATATAAACAAAAAGTTGGGATTCTGGAATCAGGAAGACCTGAGTTCAGATCTGACTTCAGACACTTTCTAGCTGTGTGACCTTATGCAAATTGCTTAATCCTCTTTGTCTGAATTTTCTCATCTGTAAAAGTGAGCTGGAAAAGGAAATGGTAAACTATTCCTGTATGTCTGCCAAGAAAACCCAAATGAAGTCATGAAGTTATCAGACATGACTGAAATGATTAAACAACAAAAGTGTGTATATAAATATTTGTGTATATATGTAAATATATATGTATGTGTATATATATGCATTCATATACATATGTGTGTATGTATCCTCACATATTTGGAAAATTCATTGCTAAATATTGTCAGCATAACACAGATCTGAACTCTGACATGGATTGTGGGAGTGGGGAGAAGAAGATAGATGCAAACGGTACAATAGATAGCAATAGATAGATTTAGGAATTGATAAGACCATCTCAATTCTGAACACAATGCTTCCCTCTCTTTTTTTGACCAGACCTATGATTTCATAGGGATCTCCTAGTGAAAAAGTTTCTCTGCCAGTTCAGATTGAGTCTTTGTATTTTACAATCTTAGAGAGCTATCCAAGGTACTGAGAAGTTAAGCCATGTGCTACTCTTATTTTTTCACATGCATGGAATCAAGCCAAAATCACCGTGACTCTGCTCTTATGTTAATAGAAAACAAAGAAGTAAACTTGAAAAAAACTAGAGAAGAGGAGGCAGGATACACAGAAGAAAGATATGTGTGAAAACAGAAATAGAGAAGTGGGCAATTTTATCTCATGAACACTAAATCTAAGGCAGTTTCCAGATAAATTCATTTCATAGAACTTGTTCCTCCAAAATGTTGCTTTGTGTATTTTGCCTAAAGGCTTTGCCTAATAAAACTAAGTGAGTGGTGTTAGAAAGTGTTATGTGAGGGTTACTCAGAAAGCAGATCTTTTAGGACTTATGGTTTTTGTGAAGGGAACTGAAAGAGATTTTATTTTGACCTGGCTGAGACTAATAGCTATTCACTGATTGTGTCCCATAAAATCATCTTTTGCCTGGTATGAAGAAGACTTGTTTCCCAAGGGCTAAGTTTCAGGTAGGTAATGGAGGGGCTTTGACTATATGTTTCTAAATCATCTGAAGATTCTATTATATAATTTACCATTGGAGGGTTGGTCACTGAATATATATATATATATATATATATATATATATACATATATATATATATATATATATTTAGTTCTAGCCATACATGAAGCTACTTCCTTAGTCATGGAAGGGTTGTAATTTGCATTTGTTGAGAATGTGCCCATCATGAGGAAATCATAAATATTTGGAAGTAAAAAAAGATCGATACAGAAGGGATTGCCAAACACTATATAGTGATAATTCTGTTATTTGTAAACTTTTCCAGAAAAAGAAACCACCTCACTGGGGTGAAGAGATTTGGCTACATTGCTAATTCAGTGATTTGCTGGTGGTGGCAATGATGGTGATGGTAATAAATATATAAGTCCTATTTATGAGCAACTAGTCCTAGAATTTAGCAGTATGTAGAGAATAAACTAATTCTGATTTAGCTTCCATCATAGGATTTATTTTCTTCGTGTTATGAATCCTTTGGAATCAAATGATAAAGGGATGAGACATATTGTGTGCCTAGGGACCAAGGAACAGTTAGGAGGAAAATGCTGCATGATCAGGCAAAAACTAATTTCTATCTTGAACATATAAATATGGTGGAATGTGAAGGGCAAAGAACTATGGATTCCAAGTGGCTCTGCAGATTATAATGGAGGATCATTGGACAGATAGGAGGCAAGAGCCTTCTACTTCAATCTTTCTAGAGCTTAGTTGTCTTGTCTGTAGAATGAAGGGATGAGACTAGTTGATCTCTAAGGTCCTTTTTAGTTCTGAAATGATGAATCTTTGACCTCAGATTCTATGCCTATAGAATAAGGCTTTTTTCTTCTTCTTCCATCTTTCTTTCTTGACTCTTGTATAAGTGGATTTGCATTAATCAGACAAAGAGGCAATAACACAGCTTATCTCTGTAGGTCCTGCCCATATCTCTACTACCAATGGAACATTTTCATTTTCAGAAGGCAGGGGAGAAATGAGCAAAACAGGGCAAACAAAGAAGTGATAGGAACAGAAAGAAGAGGATAAATGAAGGTGTGTTCTAGGGCTGTATGAACCAACTCAAGAGCGAGGGAGCTGAATTAAAGCTATTGAGAGATGACCTGGGGATAGAGGACTGTTCTTCCATGACCCTCAATTCAAGCATTAGGCCACATTGAGTAAATGTTAAGGCCTTTCAATTATTTGGAAGAAAAGAACTTGAGAAGAATAGAAAAGGGTACAGCATAATGTGTGAAATACTTTAAAAAGAAGATGAATGATTCAAAGAAGGAAATTGGGGGGCAAAGTAACAATTAAAAAAGTTGGAAAAACTTAAAAGAAAATGACAACCAAAAATAGTCAAAGAAACCAAAACTCAGAACAGCACAGACAGAAATCTTTTTTTACTAATAGAGCTTTGTAGGGAAATCTCATCCATCTCCCTGAAACTGAGGTGAATGGAGCAAGTAACTGCTGCATGTGGCAGAATGAGCAGAGAGGTAGATAGGCACAAAGCTGTTTTATGATCCTGCAGAACTTTTCTGCGGCAAGAATCCTGGGAAAAGCAGATGACCTAATGGCAATGCCCTCTCTACTGTTATCTTCCAACAATTTCAGGGAAGCCCAATCTGGTGGAGTGGAAAGATCATGGAATCTTAGATTTTGAGCTAAAAGGGACTTAGAAGTCATTTAGTCAAATTCCTTCATTTTAGATTTGAGGAAACATGGCCTAAGAAATTTAAATGAATTAGTTATTCGAGGTCACATAGATAGTAAGTGGAAGAGAGAGTTTGAACTCAGGTCTTATGATTCTAAGTCTATGTTTTCTACTATACAATGTTGCCTTGAGGATTGGATTTGGAATAAGAAAACTCCATGTCATGGCTCTGCTATTTCTTACTCACAGATCTTAAATGAGTCCTTTATGATCCTAATATTTAGCAGTGGCTTGCATGTAACAGGAACTTAATAAATGCTTGTTAACCAATTTATTGACTGATTGGAGCCTTTGTTTCTTTCTCTGTAAAATGAGGATGTTGAACTTGATGACATCCTAGTACTAAAATCCTATGACCTTAGAGATCCAAGTTTGTCAGAATTTAAATTCCTGAGTTTCTATTGGTTAAAGCATTGAATTTGGAGTCAGAAAGATATGAGTAAAAATCTTGCCTCCAGCACTTATAAAAAGTAGTTAATATGGGTAACATGTAGCTGCTCTGTGCCTCAGTTTCCTTTTCCTGTGATTATGAGTGTTGGTCACTTTCAAGATCTTTTCTGGTACTAAATCTATGACCTATTGTACTTAGGATTTTGTGTACTTTTTTTTTCAAACCTTTGTCTCCTCCAGAAGTGTACTAATTTCTAAAGTAACATTTGAAGACTGAATTCAGTAGCCAAACTGTAATTCAAACTGGATAGTTTGTTTCCTAAATAAATATGACCACAGAATTTTTTGAGATTTGAAGTACATTGGTAGAATTCATATTTGTTCCAGTATATGTTCTAGGTATGAAATATACTCCCTTCTCCCAGATAAAGGGAAACGGAAAGATGCTGGAAATAAGATAAAGGAAATAAATTAAATTTTGACCCTGAAATTTATAACATATAAGTAGTTTTGATAATATATAATTTGATATTTGGTATTTTAGAGGGGAAACATCATTAGCATTAACATTTGCTCTTGGAATCTCTCATTAAGTTATATAGAACATCAGGATCTTATGGAACACCATTTGGGAAATGCTGTTGTAGGAAATACCCATTAGACAGTTTCCCCTGACAGTGTAGCTTTCTCTATTCTCCCATAAGAAAAGTAAGGTTATAACCATTGGCAGAATTTTCAATAGACTACATTTAAATTCATATATTTAAACCTCCTAAGTGTTGCTTAGTTCACTCTGCACTGATTTTCAGTGCTGGTTTAATATAGTAGTACACGCTAATTATCTTAAAATAGTAATAATAATAATAGCATACATACATATATTACGTATAGTATATATATGTATTACTTTAATATTTTCAAAATACTTTACAATTATTATCTCTTTTTATCCTTACAAAAACCATGGAAGGAAGGTGCTAATTATTATCCCTCTCTCATAGGTAAGAAATGGAGGCTGACAAGTTATGTGATTTGCCTAGGGTCTTATGGCTCATGTCTGAGGCAGATTTGAACTCATGGCTTCTGGTCTCATGTTTCACATTTTACTCACGGTGCCACATAACTACTTCAGTAGCTTACTGAACTAGAATAAGTGCTAGATTTAGAGTTAGCACCTGGAATAAAATCCTAGATTTATTATTTATTAGCTATATTGGGTAGAATACTTGGTTTGAAATTAGGAGGACCTGAATTCAAATCTGGCCTTAGACATTTAGGCAAGTCACTTAACTCCATTTGCCTCAGTTCTTTGGCAAACCATTCCAGTATCTTTACCGAGAAAACCCCAAATAGGCATAATCGATAGTTGGACATTACTGAAAAGACTTTATAACAAATTCTGTATTAAGTTGAATAAATCATTTAACTTCTCTGGGCCTCAGTTGTCCCATGGGTAAAACTTTGAGGTTTGTCTCTTTGTGGTTCCAAATCTATGACATAAATTTAAATTAACTTAAAATATACCAGAAAATTACACACCAATCCAAAAAAAAAAGTTATAATTCTGTTGGTACTATTGGTTGAGGTTAAGGGCTGTGACAATGTGTTTAAATCAAACAATTGAGTTTGGTGAGCCTGTTTTCCACTAGAGCAGAGGAGGCCTTTCCCTTTTGCTAAGCTATATTTAGAAGTTATTCCTTCCTCATATCTTCTCATTGAAATTTTTTTTCCTTTATTGGACAAAAATTAGTACTTCTCTAATTCTCCCATCCTGAAAACCATCTCTTTCATCTGAAATATTCTTAAATCCTTTCTTTTTTTGCCTTCTTTACTTCTATAATTTCCTATCTTGTATTATACTTATTTATGCACACATTTTATTCCCTCTATTAAAACACAAACTTTTGGAGGGTAGGGACTATTGTTTTTCACTTTTGTATCTAAAATACTTAGCAAAATGCTTTACACTAAGTAAGCACTTAGTTAAGTTTGTTAAACTGAATTCAAAATAAGAGAGGAAGAAGACGATCACCTTTTAGAGAATCATTTTGATTTGCATGTTTTCTTTTTCCACTGCTATTACTGGGAAGATAAATTTTGTGACCAACAATCTCATGCTAGTTCAATTCATCCAACATTTATTAACACACAAGGGACAGTATTAGGCACTGAGAGAGGAAAGATATAGAAATGAATAAGACAAGGTTTTTGTCCTGAAAGAGCTAACAGCTTAGTCTGAGAGAGAAAACATATTTAGAAATAAGTAATGTGACAAATTCTATAAACAAAGTCAAGTATGAAACTATGTGAACATAGAAGAGAAAGAGATTATTTCATTATTTCATGGAAGAAGTAGCATTTGAGACTACAAGAATTGGCAAACTGGTAGAGTGGGAAGGTATTTTGATGGGAGGACATTCCAGAAAAAAATCTGAGCAAAAGTATTTGCCTATTTGGCCAGAGAATAAGGTATGTGTGAAGGGGAATAGGAGGTAAGACTAGAAAGCTATGCAGAAGCTAGTAAGATCTTGTACCTAAAAAGTCCTGAATAAACAGATGCTTATTGAGTTGAACTGCTGCCAGATCATGGAGAGTTCCCCCAAGGAGTGGAAGCTATGTCCCTGCTCAAAAGTTTTCAGTGATTCCACATGTCCCCCAAATAATGTGACTAGAGTTATGCTTTAGAAAGATTATTCTGCAATGAATGAATGAATTAAAAAATATTAAACTCATCCTATGTAGCAAGCATGGGGCGAAGTTCTGGGAATATAGATAAAAAACCAGAAGAGTCCTTGCTTTCAAGGAGTTCATATTTCAGTAGCAGAAGATGATAGATACAAGAGGACTTAGCTGCAGGACAATAACTTGCTCAAATTAGGACTAAAGATCCAGCTACAGTTCAACATCATGAGTGCATAAAGGAAACAGATAATGGGATCACAGTTTTAGAGTTGGAAGGGATCTTAAAAGTCATTAAGGCTCTTCTGGTCCTCATTTTACAGCTAAGATAACTGAAGTCAAGAACAGTTAAGTGACTTATTTAGGGTCACACAACTAAAAAAGTATTTGAGGGTTACATTTTAAGCCTACTTTCCCTGATTCCAAGTTGTATGCCTTTCTCTATTTATGAATGGCAGCCCAGGAGCAGGAATAGAGAAGGCAGATGATGTGGTTTATCCAGGAGTGTGCTAATGAATGTTAATAGCTGGTTCTCTGGAAATATATGTATATAGGACATTCTTTAAAGTTTAATTTGTATTGTTCACAATTTCCCCATCACTTTCTTTAGTCTAGATGAGCCAAAAAGCAGTAAACCAAGCCCTGATTTGTAGTGTTTGCCAATTTCTTTGGTGTAAATTCTCACAGTGAAAATTTAACAATTGAGTGACATTAGAAGCTGGCTCAATAACAACCTGGGTTTGCCTGGGATTGAAGGTAGACAATGTGGGTGCAGTGCAAGGCTCAAGGATTTGGCTATTAACTATGTTGCACAGTGAAAAAGAGGTCTGCATTTATAGCCCATGGACTTGGGCTATACTTATATCTATACCTATCAAATATGTTCAGTAATTTTATGTTTGAACTAGATTGTATAAGGAAGCAAATAGATTTAAGAGGAAAGGGTCTGCCAAACTGAGAGGTAGGGAAACAAGAAGGGCTGAAGGTCCTGATGAAACCAGAGAGAATATACTAGTGGTGGAAAAGGTAAAAGGTTATGATTAGAGAGGGATATTCAGGCCACTGAAAGTGCCATTTCTTCTTGTTTTTCAGCATTTTCATTGGAAAAGTAAGATAAGGGATCATTAAATAAAAAATAATAGCCATGGCAACAAATTGCCAGTAGAGAGTAGAGTTAGGAAGGCACTAAGGTTGGTTGCTATAGGTATCTATGAGTGGAACAAAGGAATCCCCTAGGAAAACCTTATGTACGTGGAACAGGTTACATTTATGCCATTCTTCATAAAATTAAACATATATGATGTTTTCTTTGTTTATTAAAGCTTTTTAATTCTCAAAAGATATGCATGGATAATTTTTCAACATTAACTCTTGCAAAACTTTGTGTTCCAATTTCTCCTCTTCCCCCATTCTCTCCCCTAGATATAAGTAATCCAACATATGTTAAACAAAACATATATGATTTTAAAGGAAATTCTGAAGTCATGTAACCAAAACTATACCTGACCAAGCATAGCTTCATTACCTCTCCATGTTTTTTTTAATGGTCACTTCTAATTATGAATACCTTTAAGACATCCATTTAATAATATGCTTTGGAATTTTGCCAAGAATGAAACTATAATTTTCAGGTTCCACTTCCTCTTTTCTTGAAAATAAGTCCAATAACACTCTCATATTCTCTGTGATCTTTGAAAGACTACTGATAATGGTACAAAAAACTCCATCTCTAAATTGTTTGAGAGTTCTAAAATGTAATTCAACTAGTCTTGTTAACCTGAACTCATTGAAAATAGTCAGGTGTTACCATTTCCTCATTTATTGGGAGTGTGGATATGTACATGAGTAAGATACAAAATCACTGATCTTCAGAAGAGGTAACAGTTCCACTTTGACTTGGCTGAAACTCCTCACCATTTCATTCCTAACAAATAGAAAGCTCACTTTAAGGTGAAGAACTTAAGTAAGGAGGCAATGAGTGTCCCTTTACTCTGGAGTATTAAATCACACTAATTGTTAGGAATCTTTTCCTTAATCAAAACTAAACTTGGTACTTTAGCCCACTATTTCTTGTTCTGTTCTCTCAGTTAAGATTGCCTTTGACTACTTTTAGAGACAGTTATTGTGTCCAAACTGAGTCTTCTCATTTCCAGACTAAATGTCTCCAGTTTCTTCATAGGAAACTCTGTGAGAAAAAAAAGTACATGACAGAGAACAAAAGAAAACTTAGAAGGAAGCACAGAAAAGCAGAATAGCTTTGAAAATGGTGTGTAGTATTTATTACTTAGTTTTGAGAAAGAAAGCAAACAATTCAAAATGAAAATTCATGGTTTCATATTGAATCTTCTTTTTATGCTGTGCTGCGTACATGAAAATATTTTTCTTCTGTCTTTTTGTATTTAAGTTCAAAATGAAATAAAACTTTAAAAATGGATCTTCTACCAGAAGTGTGGTGGAGCCAACTGACAATAAATTAAGTTTTGATTTATTGTTTTTTTTTTTTATTGTGGATCCAAGGAAGTGGTGGAGAAAGTTAACGTAGATTAAATTTTAAGAATGTTTTTCAGAGATCCAGTTGTTAAACATTTACCAGTCTTTCTTTCATTGCTTAGATGTTCTGTTCTTGTGGCTTGAAAACATTCCAGAAACCCTTCTCTATCCACTCTTCATCTTATCTATATCTTTCCTAAAATGTGAAGCCCAGAACTAAATGCTCTATTTCAGGAATAGCCCAACCAGGGCAAAGCACAGAAGGCCTATTAACTTCCTTATTCTAAACACAAAGCTTCCCTTAATGGAACCTAAATATTATGCCAGTTTTTTATTATTAACTTCCCTATCACAATATTGGTTATATTGAGTTTTCAGCCCACTAAACTCCTATATCCTTTTCAGAACTGTTGTCTTGCCATGCTTCTACCATCTGGTATTTGTGAAATTGATTTCTTTGAAACCAAGTATAGGGCTTGGTATTTAGCTTTAATAATTTTTATCTATTATATTCAAAATGTTTTAGTCTGTTGAGATCTTTTTGAATGATTAATATGTTATTTAATACATTAGCTGGCATAAATACTTTGGTAAGGCAAATAACTACCCTCTACTTCTTCAATTTATTAACCAATGATTGAATGAGGAAAAAAGTATTATGTACTTAGTATTTCTGAAGTTCTGCACCAAATACTGGGGATGCAATTTCAAAATAAGACAGTCTGTACTCAGGAATAGTAAAGGAGATAATTCATATGGAATATACTTTGAATATTTCAAATCATGTCACAATGTATAGTACTTTAATTGGTAAAGTATAATAGCAAGAATAGTACTTTTTCTAGTTCAGGATTCTAAAGAACTATGTATATGGAGTTAAACTTACATCTACATATACACGTGTATTATACATCTATATATGTATTCACACACACATATGTGGTGTTTAAGTATTTTAGTTGGATTCAGCCTATATCTTTGAGTGAGGTCATCCTAGCTTAGTATCATTGTCCCCATTTATAGATTGTCACACTGAGATTAGGAGAAAAAGATGCTTCTACATATGTCACCAAACAAATCTGTGATAGTACTAAGGAGTTCAAGAAAGGAAATCTTGAAAGACTTTGACAGTAGCCAGATGGGATTTGGTACCTTTCCCTTTTATTCCAAATGATTCTCCTGGTAAACTCACTCTTTTGAGGTCACGGATAGGAAAATATAATGGCTTTTGTTTTAAGTCCTAGTGAAGTCTACTGGTTCCTAATCAACATAATAATGAAACTATGGAGTTTCCTTTTCCTGATCAAAATATAGAGGATAGAAAATTAGACTTGGGGGAAGACAGACTTGGACTTGGAACTGCCTCAGATACATCCAAGCAGTGTCATCAAAGACAAGTCACCTAAATTCTAAAATTCCCTTATATAAAACAAGGATAATAATAGCACCTCAGTCATAGACACTGTAAGACTTCAGTGAGAAAACATATGGAAAATGCTTTGCAAGCCTCAAAGTTAGTATATGAATGGAGGTTGCTGCTATTGCTGTTATTATTATTAATAATTGCTCCCCTTAATTAGAGAGGCTTAGACTAGCATCTAGGATGATTTGTTTCCACAAGGTTAGAGGCTATCACTGTGGTAATATAGCAATTTTCAAACAATTCTTAGGAGAGTTTGCTTCCTCTTTATCCAAGGAAGAAGAAAATATTTTTCGGAGCATTAGTGTGTAAATGATTCTTAGAGATTATTTAGTTCAACCTTCATTTTATAGACAGAGAAAATAAGATGCAGAAAATTAAGTGTTATGTCCAAGATTACAAGGCTAGTAAGTGGCAGTCAGAATTTGCATTCTGGTCTTCTGAATTGATCATGTTTCTTTTCTCTGCATTCTTATAGAATATAGGTTGAGAGAAAATGAAGAGAGGAGTCCATGGGATGGGAATAGGGAAATCGAGAAGGGAGAGAATCTTAAGATCTGTGCTTATAGATATATCAAAACAAATATTCTTCAGGTTTTTTTTTCCTGTTGCTATTCTTGGTGTTTGATGGGCTCACTACCCTTCCTCCTTAAGAACTAAGGCATTAGACTTCTACCGCTTAGGATGGTAAATCATTATGTGGAAATTAGTTTTAAAAATATTTTTAAAATTCCATGAACTTTTGAGATCCCTGGATTGGAAGAGAAAGAAGTGACAGTGATGAATGGAGACTAGAACCAGACTTCTATTTGGAAGGGAAGAGAGACAGAAGCTTTTGTGGATACCCACAGGCCATGAATAGAGAGGTGAGATGGCAGCATTTGGGTCACAATCCATCAGACTGAATGTTCCTGACTTTAGATTGACTTGTGGAGGAAGGGAAGGGCCCCTTGGCTTAGGATGCACTACGTGCTCTCTGCCACCATCCATTTATATCTTTGTTTATTTCTTCAATTTTTTTTCAGTAATATTTTTCTTTGATTTTTTCTCCATGATTTTGTTCACTTCTCATTACAGTCAGCACCAGATTCATAGACATAGAGTTATGCCTACCAAGTACAAATATAACATTTGTAAAGATTGCTGCCTTTCCTCTGTACAATATGCCGTGGCTTGGGTTATTTCTCTCTGTTCTTTGGAATGCTCCCAGATGTTTTGTTTCTCTTAAAGGTCTGACACGACCATGGCCAGCACTATAAATAGTATTAAAAATCAGCAATAATATTGTCATGATGCTGCTTTTTCATCTCCATCCAAAAGTGTTGGGGAAAACACACATGCATAACATATTGAACATAGAGTATATTTTAAAACACATTTATTTAACACAACACATATGTGCAATGTATATATAGAGAACTGCATGTGTATATATACACACATGTGCAAATATAAGGGAATATTGTAAAGCACAGTGCCTGGAATATACTGGGTGCTTCATAAATGCTTATTCTGTTTTATTCCATATGATGAGAGGCAGCATGGCATAGGAGACAGAAAACTGGTCTCAGAGGAAGCCCTGTTGGAACAAGATGCCCCTTCCAGGAGAAACTCATCACTTCTAATTTCTTATAAATCAAACCTTAATTGACACAATCTCCCTCAGCCTCCTCTCCCCTTTGATAGAGGGTTGAAGGTTACAGAAGCTGGACTCAGCCCACTCTAGTTCATATCTTCTGCTCTGTCTGGTTTTATTTCCATGGGACAAGAAGCCCCCACTCTAAATACTCCCTGTTGGCGCCTCCCCTCCTCCCTTCCTCCTTGTGTGTGTTGTCTTCTGCCATTGGGCCAAAAACTGTCTCTTTATTAATTATATCCCCAGTGGTTAGCACAGTGCTTGGTACATAGTAGGTGTTGAATAAATGTCCATTGAATTGATGGATTGTGCCTGCCATGTATATACTAGCTATATGGCCACAGCCCAATAACTTCAACCCTCAGTGTTCCAAATAACTTTTAAAGAAAATAAAACACAGAAAAATTATTAATCGGCATTGGGAAGAGAGTTTCCTCATTATGGATTTTCTATTTATTTATTTTCCTTCCTTCCTTCCTTCCTTCCTTCCTTCCTTCCTTCCTTCCTTCCTTCCTTCCTTCCTTCCTTCCTCCCTCCCTCCCTCCCTCCCTTCCTCCCTTCCTTCCTTCCTTCCTTCCTTCCTCCTTCTCTCCCCCCTCCCCCCTCTCCCCTCCCTCCCTCTTTCTTTCTTTCTTTCCTTCCTTGCTTCTTTCTTTCTTTCTTTCTTTTCCTGTCTCTCTTCTTCCTCCTCCTCCTCCTCCTCTTCCTTCTTCTTCTGCTGTTGTCTTCTCTCTCTGTCTCTCTTTTTCCTTCTATCTGTCTTGTCTGTCTTTCTTTCCCTCTTTGTCTGTTTCTCTCTATCTTTCTGTCCCTGTCTCTGTCTCTGTCTCTCTCTATGTCTATCTCTGTCTGTCTCTGTCCTTCCTCCCTCTCTCTGTGCATACACACACACACACACACACACACACACACACACACACACACACACACATATAGTAGCCAGGTGGTACAATGAATAGAACCCTGGACCTGGAGTCAAGAGCATCTGAGTTCAAACTTTGCTACAGACATTTATTAGTTGTGTGACCCTGGATAATTCACTTCACCTTTGTCTGCCTCAGTTTTGTCATCTCTAAAACAGAGGATAATAATAGCACTTACCCTTTTCATCCCTCTCCCAGGTTATTGTGAAGATAAAATGTGATATATTGGTAAAAGTGCTTAGCAAACTTTAAAGTGCTATATAAATGCTAACTATTGTTATGTACCTCTTTGTAAATCTTGAACATATTCAGAAACTGAAGTTGTTTTATATTATTTATTGTTGCAATAGAGAGGCAAGAGCATAATAAATTGAAATTCTCTAGTGATCTAATGCAGAACCTTCTTTTAATAGACTTAGTGTTGCAAACAACTTGCAGAAGAAATTATATAGGTAGGTTTCTAGTAGATCTCCCCTACTTCTTCTCTAAGGAAGGATTTTCAATATCAATTAGTAATAATAGCAAATAATGTTCTATTGCTATAGGATTTACAAAATACTTTCCTATAAACAGTCTGTGAGGAAGGTAATGGAATTATTGTTGACCCACTTTTACAGATGAGGAAATTAAAAACATCTCAGTTTCCTTATCTGCAAAATGGGAGGGAGAATGGCCTTGATGATCTATCAGGCCCCTTCTACCTTTAAATCTATGATTCTATGAGTTATGAATCCTCACTTGTCTGTTCTAGTGCTTAACTGTCTTCATTGGAAGAAAATTCTTCTAACTAAATTCTTCTTTACTTTAGTGCAAACCCATTTCTCCCTCTATTTCAGAAAACTAAAACTGCTAGTCACGACCCTTTATCAAATAAACCTTCATGCCCTTAGAGATATCTGCTAGATTTTTATATCCAATTAACTTTCCTTCCTTTCCTCTATACCCCACAGTTTTGTTTTCTCTACTCTTTCATGCCTACTCTCTAGGCAGCCTTCATCATTGAGCATCTCAGAGAAACTTCTTGGTTGAGGTCATTTTTTCATTACAGGGACCCTTAGGAATGTCGATGTATTACAACGTTTTGCCCCAAGTTGCTTTTCCTATGAGGCATTTATGTGCCTTGGATGCTAAGAAAAGCAGAAAAGAAAGCTTAAGAAGAAATAGCACATTAGCTTTTCAGCACCTAGCAGGGTTCAGTTCCAGGACAGAAAGAGTTTGAGAAATGCAGAGTCCCAAGGGAGTCCTGAAGAGATGATCAGAATCTAACCTTATTTGAAGCAAGAATTGCTCCTATAGTATTAATACTAGATGACTTCTGAGGTCCTTTCCTACTCTTTAATTCATAGATTTTATCTGTTCAACTACAACAGATGTTAATTAAGTCCTTCATATGTGCAAGATAGAGTTCTGGATGCCTGTGGAGATACAAATATAATTTGATCAGGAGGCTTCAGAAAATTTTGGTAAAGTCTATTATGTGAATTTTGTTGTTGTTGTTGAAAATATGAAAAGATGGAAAATAATAGAATTAGATGAATTTAAAACAATTTGACTGGTCAAACTCAAAGAGTAGTTATTGATGGATCAATGGCAGAAGGAGATCTCTGGTGAAATACCCCAAGGAGCTAGGCTGGGCTCTGTGCTTTTTGTCAGTGACTCCAATGAAAATGAAGATGATATCTATCAGATTTTGCAGATGACTCAAATATGAAACAGATGGCTAACACAATGGAAGAGAGAGTCAGGATTCAAAAAGATCTTTTAAAATACATGCAAAGATAATTTTCAACATTCACCCTTGCAAAACTTTGTGTTCCACATTTTTCTCCCTCCCTTTCCTCCACCCCCTCCCCAGACAAGTAATCTAATAAGTGTTAAACCTGTGCAATTCTTCTATACATATTTTCACAATTATTGTGTTGCCCAAGATAAATCAGATCAAAAAGGAAAAAAAAGAGAAAGAAAACAAAAAACAAGCAAAAACTACAAAAAAGTGAAAATACTACATTGTGATTCACATTCAGTACCCACAGTCCTCTCTCTGGGGGTAGATTGCTCTCTCCATCACAAGACTATTAGAACTACTCTGAATCACCTTGCTGTTGAAAAGAACCACATCCATCAGGGTTGATCATCACATAATCTTGTTGCCATGTATAATGATCTCCTGGTTCTGCTCATTTCACTCAGCATCAGTTCATGTAAGTCTCTCCAGGCCTTTCTGAAATCATCCTGCTGGTCATTTCTAATAGAAAAATAATATTCCATAACATTCATATACCACAGCTTATTCAGCCATTCTCCAATTGATGAGCATCCACTCAGCTTCCACTTTCTTGCCACTACAAAATGGGCCTCCACAAACATTTTTCACATACAGGTCCTTTTCTCTTTTTTATGATCTCTTTGGGATATAAACCCAGTAGAAACACTGCTGGATCAAAGGGTATGCAGTTTGATAGTCCTTTGGGTGTAGTTCCAAATTGCTCTCCAACATGATTGGATCAGTTCACAACTCCACTAACATTTGTGTCCCTGTTCAAAAAGATCTTTATGTAAAAGTGTATTGGGCCAAATTTAAGATTAAATTTAATAGAGATGAAAAGAAAATCTGACGCTTGGTAATGGCTAAGCCTCAGTGCATTTGAAGAAGATAAAGGGAAAATGTTCTCACTGGGGGGGGTCTATTACCATTTAAAAACTGATATAGCTGGCATCCCTATTTTATGCTTTTCAAAGTGTCATTCTGATAAGGGTTCCATATTCTTTGTTAAGTTACCAAAATATTCCATGCTTCCAAAAGAAGGTTAAGAACCCCTGATTTAGAGATTTTATATTCAATATGAGACTGTGATGAGGCAGTCAGGGATATGATCTCTGTCATACACCTGTTCTCAATTGAGATATAATAATAATTACAATAATAACTAGCATGTTTATGGTGTTTTATAGCTTGAAAAGTGGTATTTGTCTAATATTATGTCATTTGATCTTCATAACAACTTCAGGAATTGGGTACTATTATCCTTATTTTACAGAAATAAGAAGCTAAGGCAGTCAAAGGTCAAGTGACTTGCTTGATTAGAACTCAGGTTTTCTTGACTTCAGATCTAATGCTCTATCCATTTTGTTACCTCACTCCTTGATTCAGTGGAACATATCAGCTGAGAAACTGATAGTAAAGCCATAGTCATGGACTTGTAAAGGTGGCAGAGATCTTAGAAATTATTTACTATATCTGCTGGCATAGTGGATAAAATGCTGGATATGAAATCACCAAGATTCCTTTCATTTATCTGAATTCAAGACTGGTTTTAGATACTTACTAGCTGTATGAACCAGGGCAGGTCACCTAATCTTCTTTGCCTCAGTTTCCTCATCTGTAAAATGGTCCAAAGAAGGAGATGTCAAAGAACTTCAGTATCTTTGCTAAGAAAACCTCATATGGGGTCAGAAAGTTGGACATGACTGAAAATGACTCAATAACAACATACATTCTACTCCCCCATTTTATAAATGAAAAAACTTGGGTTCACAGATTAAAATGACTTATCTGATATCATATAATAGAAAATAGTGATGGAGGACATGATTAAAATCTAGATTTCAATTTGTCATGCATTGAGAAGAATGCACAAAAATCAACAGTGGGAAAATGCCTGGACTCTGGATTCAATAGAGACAATTGGGGATGTGAGAAGTAAGGGAAAGAAAAGAAGATATATGATTATTTGTCAGAGGGAAGCTCTCATTATTATCAGAGACAGGTAAGTGGTACAATGGAGAGAGCTCTGAATCTGAAATTCAGAAAGTCTGAGTTCAGATTTAGCATTTGTCACTTACAAATGGGCAAATCATTTCATTTTTCTTTGCCTCATTTTTTTTAGCCACAAAATAGGGATAATAGTAGCATTTACTCACAGGGAATCAAATGAAAAAAAAATTTGTAAAAAGTACTTGAAATGCCATTTTGTATTACTAACTCTTGGGCATGTAAGAGATGCAAGATGCAGAGCTTTCAATGGAAAGGTAAAATATAAGGGAGACTGAACATTCTCAACATAAAGTTAGAGACATCTCTCCCTCTATAGCATACTTTCTAGGATTTATACTGAATCTCAGAATGTTGGAGCCTGAAGGGATCTTTGAAAACATCTAGTCTGAGTCTAACATTTTATAGTTGTGAAGACTGAGGGAAGGGACTAACTTTAGGTCACACAAGTAATAAGTGTCAAAGCTGGGACTCAAATCTAGGCTTAGGGCAGATTCTTCTGTCTCTACCTGGATTGCAAACAACATGGGGGGCAGAGTCTATTTTTACACATCTTTTATATCTTCTGGGCAGCTAAGTGGTACAACGGATGAAGTTAAGAAGAACTAAGTTCAAATCTTGTCTCAGATGCTTATCAGCTGTGTCTGCCTCAGTTTACTCATCTGTAAAATGAGCTGGAAAAGAAAATGCAAGACAAACTAGTACTTTTGCCAAGAAAATCCCAAATGGGAACACAAAGAGTAAGACATGACTGAAAAGTGACTAAAGAAGGATGTAATGTCTGATCTAGTTCTCTGGAGGATCTCGGGACCAGCCTTGATCTTAGTGGAGGAGTGCAGGAGTCAGGAGAGCCTGCAGGCAGCTGGTCAAAGATGGAATGTCTCTATTTCTAGTCCTCTCAGCCCTTAAATACCTCAGTATGATTATATCATTACAGCACACTAGGTACGTGTGAACTTAGAGAACCATTATATCACCATGCTAAGTACTAAGTATATATGTGAACTAGAGAACCATCATCTCATCAATTCCACTGAGTTAACACCCTGCTATAAGTATCTTTGCTTCAAGTATACTTTTCTTGGCGTTCCCCAATATCTGTGGTCCTCTACAGAAGGACAATAGTAAGCCCAAATCTTCTATCTTACTTTGTTTGATACTAAATACGTATATTATATAAAGACATATCCAACCCTGATGCATTCTTTTTTCTTTTTGCTGAAGCAATTGGGGTTAAGTGACTTGCCCAGGGTCACACAGCTAGGAAGTGCTAAGTGTCTGAGATCAGATTTGAACTCAGGCCCTCCTGAC
This sequence comes from Sarcophilus harrisii, assembly GCF_902635505.1. Lineage (NCBI taxonomy): Eukaryota > Metazoa > Chordata > Mammalia > Dasyuromorphia > Dasyuridae > Sarcophilus > Sarcophilus harrisii. The sequence continues at coordinate 127,660,782 of NC_045427.1, read as the reverse complement.
TTCAGGGCTGTTGCTCTATCCGCTTCACCACCTAGCTGTCCCTCCTTAATGCATTCTTTGGTGCTACTATAAGGAATTGAATATTGGGTTGATATAACAGTATGATGGCATGAGTGATTACTCATATCCTCAAATACTCTGGAGTATGCTGGTAAATGTTTACCATTCAACTTTCTGGGGGGAAAGAAGTCAGAAACATTTTAAAGTTTAATCTGCATTATTAACATGGTTTCCCACCACTTTTTGAAGTCTTGAAATTATCAAAACAATAAAGCAAAACTTGATTTGTAATTTGTCATTTCCTAAGATGTAAATGCTCAAACAGGAAAAATTTTCAGTTTGGTTCTGAGCCAGTCCAACTGCTTCTAGCACACCCATACCTAGAGAGACTAGCATTCATGAATCAATAAAACCACTTTGTTGCCACTAAAAATGTTTGTAGAACTGACTTGAATGAGAGCACTTTATGAACCCTAGATGTTGGAGTCCAGAGAAAAGAGAGGTCATTATGTGCTTTTTGGTACTTAGAGAAGACTTCAAAAAGGGCCTTGAAGGATGACAAAAATTTAAAATGTGGTGGGAGGAGGAAATTCTAGGTGGGGGAGGTAACATGATCAAAGTTATGGTGGGAGGACAAGAAAAATCTTTGTAAATGATGTGAAGAGACTAACCTAATTCCTTTAAGAGTGCAATAATTGTTGCCACCTCACTGGAAATGTGTGGTAAAAATTTGAAAATTCTGATCACTTCACCAAATTTGCTTTAATCAGGACTGAGCTGTAAGGATTTAAGATTGGCCAAAAAACTTTCCTCACAACAATCCTGTGAGGAAAAATAAAAGTACACCTCCATTTTCCAAATGGGTAAGCCCAGACTGTGCGAGAAAAGTGACTTGCTAGTTATCCCAAAGATAATACATTTCTAAGGAGGATTAGGTCAAGTGACAAGTCCCCAACATAAGTGTAACTTTTTGCTTCTGTGATACATAGAAATAAGTGTGCCCTCAGGATGAGATGTCCTGTGGGAGACATCATCTTGAGGCAAAGAGACTTTGCCTTGCCAACAAAGGTCCATAGAGTCAAAGCTGTGGTTTTTCCAATAATAATGTATATCTGTGAGAGTTAAAATATAAATAAAGCTGAGCACTACAGAATTTATGCCTTAGAATTATCATGTTGGAGAAGACTTTTAAGGATCCTTTAGACAATAAGAAGATAAAATCCAATCAAAATTAATTCAAACTATTTATTGGAAGGTCAAATATTAAAGATGAAACTTAAATACTTTGGCCATAAAATGAGAAGACAGGGTTCACTGGAAAAAAACCTGATGTTGGGAAAGATTGAGGCAAAAGAAAAAGATGACAGAGGATAAAATGGATAGTGTCATGGAAACAAGCAACATAAACTAGGACAGATTTTGAGAGATAGTGGAGAAGGTGCTGGCATGCTATGGTCCACGGAGTCACAAATAGCTGGACATGACTGAAAAACAACAAAAATCCCTGTGGGGGAAGAGATAGATTTGTTAGAAAACTAGCATATGACTTGGGGTGGCTAGTAAGAAAAAGGTAAGGAAGCAACTAACTTTAGCTTCCATCTGGTTGATTTGTATTTTAATGAATTACTCTTAATAGCTAGATGTCAAATTCCTTTGTTTATGTAATGCTGAAAGACTGCAAGTGTTGACAGTTCTCTATAAATTTAAGTGCCCTGGGACAAAACCCTGATTGTCTCACTCTAGTTACAACTGTCTCAGGATAGTTTAATGTTTTGGTTAATCTTACAAGTTGCCAAGAGCCTGATCTGAGAAGAATATAAGATTCTGGGAAGAATACATCTTGGCTTTCCTCCAGATCAGTATCACACCTAATCAAGATGATTAATTGGTGTTAATTAGACCATACACCAACAGGGTGAAGATACTGCCAAAAATATTATTCTCCCTCATGTTGCTGATAGATGTCCTCAAGGAAAAAAATTGTGTATGGATATCCTTACACAAGATATGCTAACAACTGCACACATCTGTGTTTTGTCAGGATTGGTAAAACCTCCCTCAAAGTTGTTTATCAGACATTTGACTCCAAACACAGCAGGACCATTTTTTCTCTAACCTATGTCCTGATAGCACTTCAACAGTAATAGAAGAGCAATAGTTTCCTACAGAGAATCATAGTTGTACAATCATTATGGATTATGGCACAGTGGAGAGAGTACCAGGCCTGAAGTCAGGAGCTCTGACCTCAGCTACTTTAGTAGCTGTGTGACCCTGGACAGGCCCTTCCTGCCTCATTTTGCTCCCTTGTAAAATGATCTGGAGTAGATAAATAGCAAATCCAGTATATTTATCAAAAAGACCCAAATGGAGTCACAAAAAGTTGGACATAACTAAAATGATTAAACAATTGAAAACAATGGCTGTAGGAAGAGGGTCTTTCAGTCAGAGAAAGGTGAAAATCTCCTTGGTTGGGATTCTACATTCACATTTAACATTATATCCATAGTTTAAAGTTATCAGGTAGTTCCACACACCTGTCAGATTGGCTGAAATGACAGGAAAAGATAATGATGAATGTTGGAGGGGATGCAGGAAAACTGGGACACTGATACATTATTGGTGGAATTGTGAATAAATCCAGCCATTCTGGAGAGCAGAATTATGTTCAAATGGCTATCAAATTATGCATACCCTTTGGTCTAGCAGTGTCTCTATTGGGTCTGTAAAAAAAAAAAAGATCATAAAAATCATAAAAAGGGAAAAGGACCCACATGTGCAAAAATGTTTGTGGCAGCCCTTTTTGTAGTGGCAAGAAACTGGAAACTGAATGGATGCCCATCAGTTGGCGAATGGCTGAATAAATCGTGGTATATGAATATTATGAAATATTATTGTTCTGTAAGAAATGACCAGCAGGCTTTCAGAAAGTCTTAGAGGGACTTACATGAACTCATGCTAAGTGAAGTGAGTAGAACCAAAAGAACATTGTATGCAGCAACAAGATTATGTGATGATCAATTTTGATGGACATGGTTCTTCTCAACAATGAGATGATTCAGGCCAGCTCTAATAATCTTGTAATCGAGAGAGCCATCTATACTCCGAGAGAGGATAGTGGGAACTGAGTATGGATCACAACATGGTATTTTCGCTTTTTTGTTGTAGTTTGCTTGCTTTTTGTGTTCTTTCTCATTTTTTTCCTTTTTGGTATGATTTATTTTGTACAGCAAGATAATTGTGGAAATATGTATAGAAGAATTGCACATGCTTAACAAATAGTGAATTACTTGACATCTGGGAGAGGAAGTGGGGGGAAGGGAGAGAGGATAAATTTGGAACATTAGGTTTTGTAAAGGTGAATGTTGAAAATTATTAATGCATACATTTTGAAAAAGATTAAAAATATTTTGAATGTGCAGTTGATGGAAAATAAAATTAATATCTTTTAAAGAAAATGTAAAATGTCAGTTAAAAAAGAATATCTAGATTTCTCCAACATTCAGGTCATGTGTCATTTTCTATAGGAGGCCTTCTCTGATGTTTCCCTTTTTCATGCTCTTCCTTCAATTCTTTAAATTGCTTTGTATTTACTCTTTATGTATTTATACATTTAGATATGCAATTGTTTTCCCAGTAATGAGTGTAAACTTCTTGAGGAAGGGAAATATTTTGTTTAATCCTTTCAATATGTTGTAGTTGCAAAGCCATTCACAAAAAAGGAAAGTACTAGGTGAATTAGGTGCCTTCTACTCTACAAAAATGCCTCGAGCTTCCTAAATATATAACTTCTATCCAACATTATCTTTGGATAATGGAACCAGTATGTGGTAGCCCTATTAATTTTAACAGACCACTTTCTGCCTCTGGACTAGGTCAAATGGTGGGAGACCTATTGGGAGATTTTTCTGGCTGGATTGTAAGCTTCCTAAGGGGGAAGCGAGGGTTTCCTTTTAGTCTTTGGTTCTCCAGGTCTACCATAGTACCTGGCACATAGTAGTAAGTAAAGATTCTTGTTGTTTGACTGTTTGGCAGAGAAGTCAGATAATCAATATACAATACATTTCTAGATCTTTTATTGGACCATTTATTTTCAGGTGCTTTGTGTTGCTCCTCCTCTTCCTGAAAGAAAAGGGGGGTGGGTGGGAAATAAATCAGTATCCATCTTTTCATTTTAAGCAGAAAGACTTAGAAAAAAGACTCTCTGAGATTCATTCTTTCCCATGTCTCAAGCTGCAATGAATGCTAGAAAGTTTTCCATTGTGTTTATATAGAATTTAGAGTTGGAAGGGACCTTTAGATATCATCTGGTCTAGCTCCCTTATTTAACAAATGAGTAAACTGAGCTCTAGGGAAGGGAGATAAATTGCTAGTAGGATCAGCTAATCTTGGTGATTATTTGGTGACATTTCCCTCTCTAGTTCTATTTTCTTATCTGCAAAATAAATAGGTTGGGATGGATCAGTTCTTCTCAATCTTTTCAAATAAAAGGACCTTCCAACCTAATTTTTAACATTCAAACAGTTGTTAGCCATTCTATATGATAATAGTCATTCTATGATCAGATGATTGATAACAAAAGTATTATGAATTTAAGAATGTTTAAAATGAATTTCTTCTTTGCTAAGCAAAACTCAATTGTGGTATTGGGGACAGAGCTGACTTCCAAGGAAGGAAGGCTTGGATTGCTGTCTTGGTTTTTGTCACTCTGGGCAAGTCACTTAACCTCATAGTGGTTCAGGCAATATTCCAACACTATAAAATTCAGAGCAACTATTGTTCCCGTTGGAAGAAGTGTCTCACTAAGAGAGAACTGCTTATAACAATGAAATCACAGGTACAGTAAAACAAACTCCAAACCTAGTGCATGAGATGCTTTTTATTTAATTTTATTTAATCTACATAGGCTAACATAGACTCACAGAACCATAGATTTTGAACTGTAAGAGACTTGGGGGATTATGACTTTATTTACTTTGATAATGTTATTTCAACATAATTGGTTTTCTTAGTAATCCTATGTATTTTTTTTTTTTTTTTTACTTTTTGCATTTAAAAACATTGTTCTAAGAAGGGACACACAGGCTTCCCTAGACTATCAAAGGGGTCAATGGCCTAAGAATGGTCAAACCCCCCAGATTCATTGTCCAGTCTCCTAGCTTTATTTCCTCAGAGGATGTGGGGTACAGATGCAGAAACTGAGGTACAGAGAATTTAAATGATTTGCCCAGGGTCACACTATTAGTAAGTCTGAAGTGGGATTTGAATTCAGATCTTCCTGCTTATGCCCAATGTTTATGTCCATGAATAGGAGAGATGGGATTTGAATTTAGTTTCTTTGGCTGTGAATTCAATCCTGCTTCCATTGCTGACTCCAGTTGCTTATTCACAGATTTGTGGACTCCTTACAGGTTGGGCAGCGCTGGATTAGATTATCTCTAAGGTCCCTTCTGGTTGTAATGTTTTATGTCTTGTTCTTAAATAACAGATTTTTTGCCCACATTCTTACACTATGTCAGGGAATTCCTATACCAAGTGAGGCCATCAGGGAAAGCTTTTGTTGATTAGAAATAACATCTACCCAGCTACAGAGAAAGGTCACAGCAGCAGCTTATGGTGACTAATTGGCATCCTGGATAACGTTCCAAAATAGCTTTATTTCTAAAAGCCATTAAGTCCTGATAAGTGGGCATTTTTGCAGACAGAAAAACAAATAAGGAGAGACATTAACATTATCTTTCCCTTGCATATGTGTCTGAATGTTCAAGGGAGCCCGTTCTTGGGCTTTAGCTGTGAGACACAAGAGGCTTCTGCCCCTTTCCCCCCGCCCCAACTTTGGAAGGATTGACTTCAAAGCTTCCTTCCAAACATCCAGCTTCCCCATTTGTCCCTCCAAGAGCCACTTCATCTAAATCTTGTTATCACCTTGTGCTGCATTTTTCCCTCTTGGGTTCCCAGGGGCTGAAGCTGATTGGGACTGACAACCCCTGATTAGGCTCAGAATTCTGCGGGCTGGTCTGCAGAGAGTTCTGCCAAAGAGCCCCTCCTACTGTTCCATGCAGGGCTCTTGGTTGTTAGGGAACAGCATGGAACGCTTCAGCCCCATTTTGAATTCTAGACCAACTCACAAAACAAACAGCCCTGCTGGGGGCCATAAGGGGTGGGACCCTGACAACTGAATTAAAACTTCTTGTGTTCCAAATCTTTCCTGAAATTATTTTCAATGAATCATCTTGCTTCAGGGACGCTTGGCCCTGTCTGTGTCTGGAGCCTCCTAAAAGGTGTCAAACTAAGCTATCTTGGAGCTATTCGAGCAAAAAAAGAGAGAGCAGAGTATGATGGCACTGGTTGATTTTTATGAGAAAGTAGGGAACTAAACTCTCCCTAACAGCACCCTCAGAATTTGCTAGAGGCATTTAAATAAGACTGTTAATTCTGCTTTTCAAGACTAGTGATGGGATAGGGGGAAAAATTACAGTTACCATGACAACAGCCACATCACATAACATGGCCCTTGTACTGTGTTGGAGTGGAAAGGCATAAACACCAAATTTCTGAGGGGGAAGAGATGTACAGGTGATTCTAAGTCGGTATCCTCTGAATGTCTGAGGTTTCCAGAAGAATTCATGATCATGACTAGATTGGGTTATGAGACTACTGTCTTTTTCTCAACATAGATTTCCTTCCATTCTAATCAGGATTAATTTTAGGGAAAGTAGGAGGTTTAATTACGTCATCTTCTATTTCCTTCAGGGGCAAATTCAAAATGATGTGGCATTTGAAGCCCTTTATTACTTAGCTTCCTCCTACCTTTCTAGGCTTCTTACATCTTATGCCCCTGTATTACAGTTCACTGACTCTGAGCTCCTAGTTGTCCAACAAACAAGACATTCCATATCTCAGTTCTAAATTTCTTCTCTGACTCTTCTCTATACTTGGAACGTTCTGCTTCCTCAATTCTGAAAGCTGACTTCTCTGGATTCCTTTAAACTCCAATTAAAATCACACTTTTTGCAGGAAGCTTTTTCCAAACCCTCTTACTTCTAGTACTTCCTTTCTTTTATTATTTTCTGTTTATCAAAATATACCTCATTTTGTTTATGCTTCTCTATATTAGGGCCTTCTATTAGGATTATAAGTTTCTTGAGGACAGATACTACCATTTTCCTCTTTTTGTATCCACCAATAAGCATAGTGCCTGGAGTGCTCAATAAATTTTATTAAGCAAGTAAAGTACTTAATAAGTTTATTGAGTTTGTGCTTAATAAATGTTTATTGGTTGATTGATTGGTGTGATTTGAGGCACAGCTTCACCATTCACTATTATTGATAGTTGAAATTACACTGTGAGAAATGTATTATTTTGGTTTATATTGTGTCCCCTGTTAAATTGTAAGTATTCCTGAGAGGAGTAACATTTTAGACCATAGGTAATTTCATTTGTACTTCATTATTAATGAGTTTATCAAAACTTTTCTTGAAATTAGGTATTGTTATGGAAGTGTAAGTGATTCCTGAATCTGAGACATGGGAAAAAGCATGTGAGAAAAAAAATGAAAGGTTTATAAAGAGACCTGGAAGTTTATTAAAGGGAAACTTTTCAATTTAATATTTCATCATAAGACTATCTCTGCTTCTGAGATTTTTCTTCATCCTCCCTTACTTTATTTTTGGTAGTCACAATATCTATTAAGTTACACAGACTAGGCTAGTTTTCCCCTCAAGACTTCTTATCCATGGTTATTCATATCCAATTTTGTCAGTTATAGCAAATGTTCTGTGACAGACCTGATTTGGGTCAGTCACATGGTTCAAGCTGGAGATTGGAATGCAATGAGATGTGCATACTCATCTAATAAAAAGAAGCTTGCTTTGCAATAGCATGGAAAAGGATATCAGCAAAGATATAGTGTTGGTTCATTTGGATGCATCTCTTCTTATCTCTGGGACATACTCCTCTGGGATATATTCCCATGAGGTAGAGGGTATGACAGAAGATATCTGTCAATTCTGGGTTACCTAGATACCTTCTGGGCTAAGCTTTTTAAATTTTAGATGACCAATAAACTATTTAAATAAGATTTGAACCTTGTTCCTCTTTACCAATTAAGTTTTTTTTAAAAAAAATCAATAGCATTTTATTGTTCAAATACATGTAAAGATAGTTTTCAACATTTATTTTTATAAGATTTTGTGTTCCATTTTTTCTCCCTCCTTCTCTTAACTCCCTCCTCCCCCAAACAGCAAGCAATTTTTTTAGAGCTCATATAGTTTTTTTATTTTTTATTTTTTTAATTTTTTTAAGTTATAATAACTTTTTTATTGACAGAACCCAAGCCAGGATAATTTTTTACAACATTATCCCTTGCACTCACTTCTGTTCCAATTTTTCCCCTCTCTCCCTCCATCCCCTCCCCTAGATGGCAAGCAGTCCAATATATGTTGAATATGTTGCAGTATATCCTAGATACAATATATGTATGTAGAACCAAACAGTTCTCTTGTTGCACAGGGAGAATTGGATTTAGGAGGTAAAAATAACCTGGGAAGAAAAACAAAAATGCAAACAGTTTACATTCATTTCCCAGTGTTCTTTCTTTGGGTGTAGCTGCTTCTGTCCATCATTGATCAATTGAAACTGAATTAGGTCTCTTTGTTAAAGAAATCCACTAACATCAGAATACATCTTCATACAGTATCGTTGTTGACATATATAATGATCTCCTGGTTCTGCTCATTTCATTTAGCATCAGTTCATGTAAGTCTCTCCAAGCCTCTCTGTATTCATACTGCTGGTCATTTCTTACAGAACAATAATATTCCATAACATTAATATACCACAATTTACTCAACCATTCTCCAATTGATGGGCATCCATTCATTTTCCGGTTTCTGGCCACTACAAACAGGGCCACCACAAACATTTTGGCACATACAGGTCCCTTTCCCTTCTTTAGTATCTCTTTGGGGTATAAGCCCAGTAGTAGCACTGCTAGATCAAACGGTATGCACAGTTTGATAACTTTTTGGGCATAATTCCAGATTGCTCTCCAGAATGGTTGGATTCGTTCACAACTCCACCAACAATGCATCAGTGTCTCAGTTTTCCCGCATCCCCTCCAACATTCATCTTTATTTTTTCCTGTCATCTTAGCCAATCTGACAGGTGTGTAGTGGTATCTCAGAGTTGTCTTAATTTGCATTTCTCTGATTAGTAGTGATTTGGAACACTCTTTCATATGAGTGGTAATAGTTTCAATTTCATCATCTGAAAATTGTATGTTCATATCCTTTGACCATTTATCAATTGGAGAATGGCTTGGTTTCTTATAAATTAGAGTCAATTCTCTATATATTTTGGAAATGAGGTCTTTATCAGAACCTTTAACCTGAAGATGTTTTCCCAGTTTGTTGCTTCCCTTCTAATCCTATTTAACAGCAAGCAATTTGATATAGATTATATATATATATATATATATATATATACAATCTTTTAAAATGTATCTCCATATTGGTCGTGTTATGCAAGAAAAATCAGATCAATAGGGAAAAAAATTACAAGAAAGAAAAAACAAATAAAGAACAAAAAGGTGAAAATATTGTGTTTTAATCTGCATTTGGTTTCCATGCTTCTCTTTCTGGATGAGACTAACCTTTTCCATTCCCAAGTTTCTTGGAATTGTCTTGGATCACCACATTGCTGAGTAAAGGTATGTCCATCATCATTGATCATCACATAATCTTGTAGTTACTACGTACAATGTTCATGTAAGTCATTCTAGGTTTTTCAGAAATCATCCTGTTTATCATTTCTCATAGAACAATAATATATCATTACATTCATATACCATAATTTTCAATTAAATCTTGAAAATTGTTTCATTGTACCTTAGGTAAAAAATAGACTTGCTGGACTTCACTGTGTTCTTTTCCCTCCTTGACATTTTCTTCATCTTTATTGTAAGTCAATCAACAAACATTTGTTAAGTATCTTTTAGGTATCAACATCTGTACTAAGCCTTGGAGATACAAAGAAAGGCAAAAAATGCCTCTTTTCTCAAAGCATTAACTGTGTAATGCCATCATGCAAAAAAAAATTACGTACAGGATTAATTGGAGATAATCTACAAAGTGAAGGCAGTACAATAAGGAGGGTTAAGAAAAAGCTTCTTGTAGATGGAATTTCAATTGAAACTTGAAGGAAGCCAGGGAAATCAAGAGATGGAGATGAGAGGATAGGTAATTGCAGGCAGAAGAGAGAACCTGGAAAAATTCCCTGAGTAAGGCATAGTGTTTTATTTGAGGTATAGTAAGAAGTTTAATATAACTGGATTGTATATAGTATTAGGAAAGGGACGAGGAGGAAAGTATAAGAAGACTGGAAAAGTAGAAGGGGTAAGGTTGTAAAGGGTGATTTCCTAGCACTTTCAGACAATCAATCAGTTCATTTTTATTCAGTGTCAGGCATTGTGCTAAGTGCATGGGATACAAAGACAAAGCAAAAAAAAAATCATTGCCCTAAAGGATCTTGCATTCTAATGGAGGGGTCAGCATGTATATACATGATACATGCAAAGTGGGTGTCAAGTAACTTTAGAGGGCAAAAAACTGGGGAGAATGGAAAAACTCCCTGCCAATGATGGCATTTGAGTTGAATCTTGATGAAAGATAGGAATTCTATGACACAGAAATGAGGAGGAGAGTTAACACTGAGGTTAGCAAAGACACATAAATGGAATATGGAGTATTATGTATGGGGAATAGCAAGCAATCTATGATAGCCATTCATAGAATACATGGAGGAAAGTAATGTGTAAAAAGATTGGAAAGGCAGCAAGCAGCAATATTATAAAGAGCTTTAAATGCTAAATTAAAGAGTTTATATATGATCCTTTATATTTGATCCACTGAGTTTATTAAGTAGGAAGGTGACATAGTCTGACCTATACTTTAGGACCTGAGTCAATTTTTCTTCCTTCTAGTACCAGGCTATTACTTCAAGTGTGAGTATATGTTTCTTTGGCATCTAATTTCTTATTCTCGTTGTGTTAGACCTTTGGTGTTTATTTCCAAGGCTTCAGTGCCTAATGAAGTTCCTGATTCTGACCTTAACTTTTAGGGTAAACCTTGCCAAAGGCAAGCTAATCTTTCCTTTGAACATAAAATAAATTCTTAGATGAGAGTGCCCAATTTGTTTTTGGTTTCTTAAATGAAATGTAATGTGGAAAACTGGCTAGAGAACATAGGGAGCAGTCAGTGGAAACCAATCTGGGTAATTAAAAGATGAAGAAATAAAGCCAATAGAAAGGAAGGATGGATTAGAAGAGGATCATTCTAGGGCAATAGTTTCTGACTCAATGGGGGCCACTAAACCATATGTAAGGGTCATTGAAAGGCACATATTGACTTACTTTTAAAATGTAAGATTTTTTGTTTTGTTGTATTTTTATTTATTTTGTTCAATATTTCCCAGTTACAGTTTAATCTGGTTCTGGCTGAACTTTGAAGTTGGCCCTGTGTCTGGTGTTTGACACTTTCACTATAGAGAACAGGAAAAAATAAAGGTTGAAAGCTCTCTTGAACAAAAATAGTGAATATAATATGAATGTAGGATAGCAAGGAGACAGTTTGACTGTAATGCAGGATATGTTTGGAGAACAGTGGGAGATGAGGTTGGATAGATGGAGTTACTGTTGACTATGATAGTCCTAAAATCCAGAATTCAAATTTTATATGGTGGTATTTGGGGAATAGAGCCACTGATGATGTTAGAATAGAGGGATGGTAGGAAGATGGTGACATTTTATAATGAGACCTATGATTTTGCACAGTCCTGCCTCACTTAAATACAATTCACTTGCAAGTCAAGATATTACCCTTCTGATGTCATTGGTCCTCTTTGAGAATGAAAGATGAACAACAATCTGTGAGCAGTAGGAGCTGCCCCACTAGGGACACAACTACTTAGTTCCAGTTAACAATGAGATTAGTTCAGTGGTGTTATATGAAATGGATTGAAGGATGGAAAGCCAGGGGTTAACAGAGAGAAGCTAGATGTTTATAGTAAATGGTATTAGAGGTAAAGAGTATGGGGGTATTAGTTGGAGAAAAAGAAATTTGGGATCTCCCAGTTGGAAATAGTAAAATTTCAGAGATCACCTGATCCAACCAGAACCTAAATAAGAACTTGACAGCACCTCTGACAAGTTGTCCTTGTCCTTCTGCAGAAGTTCTCCAACAATGAGGAACTAACTATATCCTAAGGCATTCCATTCTATTTTTGTATAGTCCTTTATTTTTAGTAATTTTAAAAAGTTAACAAGGCAGGGGCATCTAGGTGGCACAGTACCAGCCCTGAAGTCAGGAGGACCTGAGTTCAAATCTGGTCTCAGATAATTAACACTTCCTGGTTATGTGATCCTGGACAAGTCACTTAACCCCAATTGCCTCAGGAAAAAAATAACAAGATAAAACCTGCCTTCTGGCATTTTTCCCAGTTCTATCTTATGAGTCCAAGAACAACAAATCAAATCCCTCTTTTACATAGGCACTGTAGACATCAGGTTAATGCAGTAGAAGTCTGGTCGTGAAGTCAGGAAGACCTGAATTCAAATATAGCCTCAGAAACTTACTAGTTCTGTGACTTACTTATTGCTCTCTGCCTCAGTTTCCTCAACTATAAAATTTAGATAATAACCAAACCTCCCTCAGAAAGTTGTTGTGAGTCAAATGAGATAATATTGGAAAACAGCACATTGTAGATCTTACATGAATACTTATTTTCTTCGCTTTCTTTGTCCACATATGACAACCTTTTAAACACTGGAAATATCACATTTCTTCCAAGCTAAACATCTCTAGTTTCTTCATTAGTTTGGATCTTCTCCAGGCAGCTAGGTAGATAGAACATTGAAGGTGGAGTCAAGCAGACCCAAGTTCAAATCCTCCCTCGCATACTTACTAGCTATATCCTCCGGGGCAAATCACTTTTCTTCTCTCATTTGTAAAATAGGGATAATGCAGTATCTACCTCTGAGGATTACTGTGAAGATCAAATGAGATAATTTCTATAAAGTGCTTTGAAAACCTAAAAGTGTTATGTAAATGCTAACTGTTAGTTCATCAATGAATGTCCTTCCTGAAATGTGAATTCCAGCATTGAACACTTATCTTCCAGATGGGGTCTGAGCAGGACAGGAATGCCTCCTTTGCTCAGAACTTAGTGTTCCTGTTAATGCAGTCTAGACTCAGATTAGCTTTTTTGGCTGCTGTGTCACACTATTGACTCATATTGAGCTTGTCCACTAAAACATCCAGGCCCTTTTCACCAGAACTGTTAGGGAATAATTTTCTCAGAAAGAGAGAGAAAGAGAGAGGGTTTAAAAGCAATGGAAGGAGATCCTGAAGGAGCCTGTGAAATCTATTTTTCTGGTGGTCCTTAGGGAGAGGAAAGATTCTTATCTTAGAGTATTTCGAGGTCATCTTTGGCTAGAGACAGGGTAGAGATAATGGATTAGGGGATCTCTTCAGGCTCTAATATTCTAACCCAAACCTCCTCTTCTTGTGCATTCTTAATTTGGCTGACAGTATTGACCCTCTATAAAGCCAATTTAGAGTTTAGAAATAACTTTCTCAGTCCAGGGTTCTAAGGAAAGGCAATTTTTTTTTTTTTGCCCTGGACCTTGGAATGAAGTATGCTTTTAGGTAGCTCGGGAGGTAGAAGAGGTGGCAGGTCCATAGTTGTCCTGATTTTAACTTTCTTTTTAATGGAAAACAATGGTACTTATAGGCATGTTTATTGGGCAAGTAGAAGCTACTTGAATGTAGAAAAGAAAAAAGTAATAATTTCCTGACCTATTCTCCCTTTCTATACTCTGTGCTATTCGTTTCTCTATGTGAACATATTTCCTGAACAAGGCTCATATTTACAATTTAGAACCCATTAATGAAGGCTCCCAAATTTAATCCCAAATCTCCTTTGGTCACTGGTTCTTGTCTGTTAAATACACATTTAAGCATTCTCCCTTTCCTCCCTTCTCCTCCCCTTTCCTCCCTTCCTCTCCCTCGTTTTCCCTATTTTTCTCCTTTCCTCTCTTTTCTATTCTTTCTTCTTCTCTCCTCTCCTTCCTTTTCTTCTGTCTCTTTTCCTTTCTCCCCTTTTTGTCTCTGTCAAACACACACATGCACATATGCACACATACATACACTCAGAACCAGCTGCCCAAACCCCCTCTTGACATACAGAGAAAATGTTAAGCTGCATATTTTGCAGGTGTGCCCTCCTCTTGATCTTATGCCAACTTTATTTTCCTTTCCACCCCTCCCTTCCTTTTTCTAACTTGTATTAAAAAGAGAAAGAGAGAGAAAAAGCCAGATGTGAACGCAGGCTCATCAGCAATACACAAAACACTAAGCACACCCTCCCAGTCTCTTGTGCTTTATGAAAAGTTAAAATTAAATCAGGGCAGCGTTATTAAGCTAAGTGATTTTTGCAGGGCTCGGATGAATTCCTGTGTGTGCCACATCGTTTGCTGGAAATGTGCCTGGGGTACCACTGAGCGAGGAATGTGCATCTAACAACTGCTAACAGGAATGGAGCTGCCTGGGAGGGGGCGTTTGGGACTTCCGAGCTCTTGGAGACGCAGGTACCTTATTCATGGGGCCCCTGGGTCTTGATTCCCATGGCTTATGTGCTAACTCAACTCAGAGAAAGCAAAGGTGAAGAGTTAGAACACAGCAAGCTATAGCAGCATTCTCCTACTTTCATATTATCATTGGTAGAGAGTAGTGATCCAGGATAAAAATAAGAGCTCTGAAGTTCATGGCATGTAATGCTTTAGCTGGTTGTAGAGAGCCAAGCCTAATGTCAGGAAGATCTGAATTCAAATTTGGCCTTGGGAACTTCCTAGCTGTGTGATCCTATGTATGACTTAATCTCTGGTTGCCTCAGTCTCCTCAACTACAAAATAGGGCTAATAATAGCACTTATCTCCCAGGATATGATGTGAGAATCAAATAAGATAATGTTTATAAACAGTGATTAGTACATAGTAGGTACTATAAAAATGTTTATACTCTTTCTTCACTATTTATACAAAAATTTCTTCATAGCAGCTCAGTGAAGTAGATATGACAACTATTATTACTATTTTATGGAGGAAGAAATTGTTCCTGCGTTCTGTGAATTGATTTGCACCAGGTCATATAGTCATAGAATTCTTCTGAATCTAAGGTTTCCTTCTCCTCCTCTTCTTCCTCCTCCTCCTCCTCCTCCTCCTCCTCCTTCTTCTTCTTCTTCTTCTTCTTCTTCTTCTTCTTCTTCTTCTTCTTCTTCTTCTCTCTCTCTCTCTCTCTCTCTCTCTCACAACATACATACATGCACACACACAGAAAGATAGACAGAGACACAGAGACAGACAGAAACAGAGACAGATATAGAGAGACACAGATAGGGACAGAGATAGAAAAACAGAGAAAGACAGAGATAGAAAGAAAGATACAGAGACACAGAGACAGTGCGAGGTTGGAAATATGTCTCTTTCTACAAAGGCCTGGGAACTCAGGCTTCTTGCCACTCATAGCAGTGTTCCTTTGGTTTGCCACTGTCACAACCAAGTTATTCTTGGAAATGCTGAACTGTTTTGGGAGAAAGCAGAAGAGTTGAAGGTCAATGTTATTTTCATTTGTAGGTTGCTTGACCAATCCTTCTTTTGGGAGTATAAGTGGTTGCTTTAGCATTCTCAAATCCTAAACATTTAGAGAAAAAATAAGATGAACTTTCTCCAGCAAAAGGGCTATTGGGATAAGAAATGAGGTTGGGATGTTAGCATCGTCAGCTGGCTTGGTAGTTTCTTATTGATATAGAATGTTCTTTCCCTTACATAAATCAATTTTTTATTTTGGTAACTTGTGGTAATGAGATGAAGGAAGAATCTTCTTAAGATATCAGATCAATGCATGAAAAAAAACTGTACCTGAAATAACAAGAATAATACCAAATATTTGTAAAGTGGTTTGTGTGTGTTATTTTATTTGATCTTTATAACTACTCTGAGAGTTAGGGAATATCATTATCATTTCACAGATTGGAAACTTGAGGCAAAGAGAGATTAAGTAAATTACCAGGACCACATAGCCGGTTAAACATCTGAGACTGGGCTTGAATTCAGGGCCACCTGCTTTCTAATCCACTTTATCACCTATGGTCAAGTGCCTTCCAGTTCCACTTTTTGCATTCACATGCTGAATCAAACATTTGCTGAATATGTGACTGGAGAATAATTCAGCTTCTGGTAATCTGAGGTTCTTTGTCTATCAAATGGGAATGATGATACTTGCTCATGGGATTTTGGGGAGGATCGCCAGATAGAAGATACATGAAGTATTTTTAAATCCCTGGATAGATGCGATCATCTTATTAATGTGAAATATCATTCTGTTTAAGAGAGGGCATATGCAATTATGAAGAGATTCCCATGAAGGAGCTATACTGATGGCATTATTACTAGTTCAGAGATTGGGAGCATCCAGCCAGTTTATAAGCTCATGCAAATTTATGTTCTATAGAATTCTACCTATAAGGGATATGTTCTGCTAGAAATTCCAAGCCTGTCCATGCTTCAGATACACATGGATTTCTCTATCTTCTAATGGCAGTGTTTGGTAATGGGGCACAGGGCAGCTTTTCCTTGTAAAGAGAGGTTTTCTGAGGAATCTTGGCCTTGGTTGGTATTGGCACATTTGGCACTGTATTCATGCACTCAGCTCCCTTCAGACTGTACTATGCAAAATGATGTATAAAACTTGGAAGTGGGAGTAAAATGGCATTTGCTACTTCTACTTCTGTTACCAGTTGCTGCTATCCTAGGACTTCAGAAAAGGGCTGATTCTGTCAGGCCCTGCTGTGGCTGCTACATATACATTATAAAATGTCATTTTTTCCCCCAAAGCAATCTTGCATACAATTTCATTTATATCATTTAGTTTTCATCCAAAAAAATCATTGTGTTGTGTGGAATGTTTTGTTACCCTTAACAGAATTGGCTTCCTAAAACTGGGAATTTAAATAATTTTTGATAAAAAACATTCAGAATCTTTATTTTTAGGAGCCTGGAAATTCACAAATATTGGAATTTCAAAAAAATCTAATCATTCTTCATTTCTTGATGTGCTGTGACTCATAGTCCAACTTTTGAGAGAGATAATTTGGTAGATTTTGTCAGGCATTATCACCTAAAATGCTATGAGGTGATCTCTATATTTTCCCCCAAATTCAAATAATATAGTCACTGTAGATCAGAAAAAAACCAATCAGTTGAGAGAGTCACCATTGCTTTGCATTTGGGCCTGAAAGAGGAGAACAAGACATTCTTATTCACAGGCCTATATTGGGGTTTAGGAGTTTGTACTGGTTGATAAATGCCAAAGACTGGAGAATCTTCAGATGATAAAGGATGAGGCAGAATGTAGACCTACTTTGGTCTCTGCTGCATAAAGGCACCAGGACTGATGTGCCACATTGTCAGAAGTGCTATTAAAAATCCATTTCTTTTTCATTTTTACCCCTTACTCTTATTTTAATAGTATGAATGTTCCAGAGATGGGAATCTATTGGCAATACTCATTGTAGGTGGTTTGTGATTTTCACCATCAGTAGAAATAGTGGGAATTTAGTGTCAGGAGTGACTAAAAAGTGGGAAAAGGAAACCGAAAGGAGAAATGAGATATTTTGAGTAAAACACTACCAATAGCATAATTTTGCTAAGAGACAACTTTGCTAGAAATTCAGGACACTGATGATTGTGCTCCTAGGGCAAACACCTTTCTCTCAAAGCCTGAAAGAATTTGGTCAGATTTCCCAGAAATGGAATACCCTAAATTCAATGAGTATTGGTTATTCCAATATGAGTATAAATCAATTGGCAGAATTTTAGTGTCCATAGTAAGGCATTGTACTCAGTAATTACTTAAAAAGGGGCTGAAAGGATGAATTACTCTAAGAAACAGGTAGTGATCTTGAAAAACAATCTAATCCAGTGCTTTGCAAAATAGTCTATTAACTACAGTCAATGGATCATAGAGTCTCAGAACTGGAAGGAATTTCAGAGGCCATCTAATCCTACTGAAACCTGAGCAGGAATTCTTTTTTCTGTTCCCAAGTAAATGGCTCATGGCTTGAACAGTTCTGGACATGGGGAGCTTACTATTAAATAAACAACAAGCATTTATTAAATACTACGTTCTAGGCACTGTGCTAGTAGTTGGGGATAGAAAGATAAAAGAAAAAAAGTCCCTGTGCTTAAAGATTTTATATTAAAAATGGGAGAAAAATATACACATACTGGTATACACAAAACATCCCAGAGCCCTAAAAGGTAATCTTAGGAGGGAAGGTACAGGAAACTGGGGAGGTTAAGTAAAAGACTCATGCAAAAGCTGGTGCTTAAACTGAGTCTTGAAAGAAACAGGAATTCAGAGAGATAGAGGTGAAGAGGGAAGGCATTCTGGAGTTGGCAGGAAAAGAACAGAGAGAGAGAGGGAGCTACTTATATAGCAAAGGCATAGAAATCACTCTATTATTGGCTCTCTTCTTTGTTGCTTCTATAATAATCTTTCTAGATCTTAAGGATTCCATCATCATCTCTGTGCAGATAACACAGGTTTAAGTGTCAAACCCTACTTTTCCTCTCTTAGGTTCCAAGGTCAAATCAATAATTAGCTAGAAGATTTTGAACTGAATGTCCCATAGGTATTTCAAAAGAGTCATGTTCAAAACAAAATTTTATCTTTCCTAAAAAACTCATTATTCTTCCAAACTTTAATGTGAGGGAAACCAGCATTTTCCTAATTACCTAGGCTCACAAACTTAGTGTCATCCTTGCTTGCTATTGGCTGGACCAAAGCATGCATGAAGGCTGATTGGGGTCGGGAGAGATTAATATGTAATAAAGCTGGAAAAACTTTGGTGACAGATAGTAAAAAGTTTCAGGTGCCAAAGAGATTGTCTTTGAACCAAGAGGTAACAGGGAGTTTATTGAGTAGGAGGATGACATCCCTGCATTTTAGGAAGACTGGTGCAAGGAATGACTTAAGATATGGTAATATTAATTAGGAGACTATTACAGTAGCTCAGTTGAGAGGTGATAAGTGACTGAATATGGCAATAGAGATGAAGTGGAAAGAAAGGGATGTAATAGAAAGATATAGTGGAAGTAGTCTTGCTAAAATTTGGAAACGGATTATATATGTGCTGTGAGTGACAACAGAGATGCCACTAAGATTATGAGTCTGAGGAACTGAAAAGGTAGGGTCCTCTTAATATATAAGTTTGGGAAAGGACTAAGTTGTTTCTGTTTTTTTGGAAAGATAGATTTTGTTTTTGAACATGTTGTTTAAAAATATTTATGGAACATCTAGTTTAAAATGTCCTAAGCAATTGTTTCATGGACAAAGAATTTGGAGTGACTAGGATTTGACAGACAGATCCAGAAATCATTCCATAGGGATAATAATTGAATCCATGAAAGCTGATGAGATCACCAAGGTATATGAGATATAAAAGCAAAAGAGAAGTGACCCTTAAAGCATATCCATAGTTCGGAGTTATGATATACATGACGACCCAATAAAGAGAACTGAGAAGGCATGATCTGACAGGTAAAAATAGAGCTAACAGAAAAAAGCAGGAATAAAATCCATAAGATAGATTATTCATGAGTAAAATGTGATCATCAATATCAAATACTGCAGAATTCAAGAAGGATAAGAACTGAGGAAAAGCCATTATATTAAGAAATCATTAGATCATTGGTGACTGAAAAGAACAGTTTCTGTTGTGATGAAGTTGAGAAACAAATTGTAGAGTGTTTGGAAATCAGTGAAAGGAAAAGGAGTAGAGAAACTGAGTATAGATAGTATTTTCAGAATTCTCAGATAGGAAAGGAGAAGTATTAGATGGCAGCTTATAGGAATCAAATGAATTTTTTTTTAAGGAAGTGAGATACAGATATATTTGTAGTCAGCAAACAAAGAAAGGAAGGGAAAGAATAAATATTAGGGAGGGAGAGGATGATAAAAAAGAGAAATCTGGTACAGATGTGAAGGAATGGGATCAAAGGTACCTGTAGAGGTAATGTACCATTATTCTGATTTGTACAGATCCTGGTAAACATATCTTTTACTGGGCACTCATGTTCTTTCTTTTCTCCATGGCAGGACATATATTTTTCTAACAAGATGGAGTTCACATGACTCTCCATTGATCAGCACTTCTCTTGAGTGAACAGGGAGTGCTTGAATCTCTTGAGTACAGGAAAAAGAAAGAAGTTCTAGTGGTCACCAGAAATATATTGATGGCTAGGGATGTCACTGGTTTTTAAAAATTTTGTTTGATGTTCAATTACCTAAAATTATGGTAAAAAGAAACTACCAGTCAAAGCTAGTGTTATTAGTGTTTATCTGTTGTGTATCAGATTTGAAGTAAATAACACATGTCATTAGCAGCTGTTTAATCATTTATTTGCCAGACTTGGGGAGCACATAATTTTAGTAGTTGTTTACTAGATTTGGGGGATATATACAAATCATTGCTAAATATATATGCAAGTGCTTTTCTTATTACAGAAAAACAACTTATATGACAACTCCTTACTCACACAATGTAGGCTTAAAACAGAATAGAACTGGTCATGCTAAGTCAATATACTTAATTCCACTATACCCATCAACTTCAACAATGGTCTTTTCACTTTAATCTTCCTCTTGTTCATGACACAACTTAAAAATTTGTTATTGTTTTTGTTTCCTTGGCAGTCCTCACCAGCTTCAGCTTTCTGTTTTAATGATGTAGTATTATGGTATTATACCATTATTTTATGTTTATTCTTTATTCTCTGCTCCTTGCTTCTGTTCTCCATGTGTCTTTTAGAAACTGTTGTAATGAGGTCCCTATGTTTCCACACCTCAATTCTTCTTTAGCAGAGTTAGTTATATTAAAAATAATGTGGGTTAAAATAATTTATTTCACACATTCAAGGTAGGAGAGTTATTACTATATGCAATTTGATTGAAAAAATTATGGTGTTTTTAATGGATTGCAAGCTCAATGACAATTAATAATATAATATGGTAGAAAAGAAAGGTAATGTAATTTTATTTTGCATTAAGAGACATAATTTCAAGAACTTGGGAAATAAGGGTTTATCTGTGCTCTATCCTGGTTAAAGTATATCTGGATTACTTTGTTCATTTCTTGGTACTTCATTTTTAAAAATGGCATTGATTAGCTTGAGAGGAGAAAAGCTATGATGGTAAGCACCAGGAGAGTATTGCATATGAGGATCAACTGAAAGAATTGGAGATGTTTAGTTCAAAGAAGAGAAAATATAACTGGGACAAGAATTAGTGTCTTCAGTCATTTGAAGGACTCTGGAGGAAAACAACTTAGCATTCTTGTTGTCAGAGGTCAGAACTAGGGGCAACAGGTAGAAATTACAGAAAAGATATATTTATGTTGAATGTAATAGAATCTTTCTTATAATTAGCATCATCCCAAAGTTCAATGGGCTTCCTTTAGTTGCCTTACCATTTGTCAAGTCTGTTTTAGGGGGAATTTTTGTTCAGGACTGATTGGATTAATTTCCCTTTCCCAAGTTTCCTCTTGCTTTGTGATTCTGTTATTTTGGATTTGTATGAGGGTTTTCTAGATGGTTTACAGACTGACTTTTTGGATCATCAAAATTGTCAACATGACAATAGATATACTTAACTGCTTTTATATTTGTCTCACATCAAGACCTGAGCCATTTTGGTTTATTATGGTTTTAAATATTGATTATTTTTTGGTTTTTAGTTTAATGAAAAGTTATACTTAAAGAATTAAACACTTAAGAATCACTGACAAAGTCCAGGGGTGGTCAACTTAGAATCCCAGGATGGTATGTGGCTCTTCAAAACTTCTCTTTGGCCTTTGTAGCAAGAATGAAACAAACAAACAAACAAAAAAAGATTGTGATTATAAATTATAATAGTGACAAAAAATCCTATGTCCTTTAAAAGACCTAAAATCAAATTACACTGTAGAGGCACATAAATAATGCAAGCACATATTGGATCTATTCCATATAACAAATGAATTAAGTATTAACATTTTGAAGAAAAAAGTTATTATGACCCTTTGTCAATGTCAGTAGTGAATTGTCTCCTTTCCATGGTGAGAGTGTCACCCTACCCCCAACCTTTTTCTAATTCATCCATCTATCTCACAATAAGCTGGTTCCTAGATGATAGTGAATAATTATTTTCCATTTTATTACTGAAGATCTCAAGGGAAGAAGCTTCCACAGGACACAGAACTCTGAATGTGAAACATTCTGTATTGGAAAATTCTTCATTTAGCTTAACCTCAAATTCTCTTGATTGCATTGCAAGTTGTATAATCCAGCTTCAGAGCTAATGTGGGGAATGAATGAAAATATATTACCTCCATCAGGTAATTTTGTATCTTTGACAATTAATCATATGGACAATCTTTTGATGCTTTCAGGGGTGGAAACCTATTGCTTTCATTCTATCGGACATTAGGAGGCAGTGTGGTGCAGTAGAAAGAAACAAAAGCAAAACAAAAGCTGAATTCAAATCCCACCCCTTGACTTTTGCTACTTGTGTCATCATGGGCAGGTCACTTCACTTTTCTATGCCTCAGTTTCCTTTTCTGCAAAATGGACACAATAATACCTGTAGTATCCCCTCATGGTGGTTTGATGGCTCAATTAAGATAATGTATATTCAATACTTTGTAAGCCTTAAAGTGCTACATAAGTATCAGATTTTTATTTTTCCTTTGCACTTTACCTCCCAAATCTTCCTCTTTTCTTCCAACTCCTCTCAGCTACTGTTACTTTTCTCTCTTGGCTACATTGGCATTATGATTTTATACTTTTGTATGTTCAATATGTAACCCTCATCAGGGTTGAACATATCAACTGTGAGCCCACTGAAAACAGTAACTGTGTCTGACATATGATTTGTACAGTTTAACATAATCCTAAGAAATGACTTTTTTTCATTCTAGTTGCTGATAGTGACAATGAGAGGTTACCATGGATAGGGTAAAGACATTTTGACTTTCCTTCTTGTAAAGCTTTAAATTATTTTTGGAATGGTAGTGCATGGAGAAGAAAAAGAGACATTTTCTGCAGATCTGGGTCCTCTGATCAACATTCTATTATCCTCAGGAAGGAGGAAAAACCATCAAGGGCAAGTTAGGAAGCTCTGGCAGCTGGGATCATTCCCTTCTCTAAGGAAATGAGGCATCTCTACCTTTTCCCATATAAGTTTTTGAGGGATTGAACTGACTATTTTAGCAGCTTAGAATCTGAGGTGAGAGGGAGGCCTTGAAGGCAGACATATGACTTCACTAGCTCTTTTGCATAAATCTAATTTCCCCGGGAAAACAGAATTCTTCTGAAGTTGTTGAGGTCAGGCACAGTGAGACAGGCATAGGCAGTCCTGGCCCAGCTGGGGAGGAAATAGCATTTACATAGTGTTTATTCTCTCTTCAAGGACAATTACAAAGGCTCTTTGGGCTTTAGAAATTTCCCCTGTTTATTTAGGTGTGGCAACAAAATGGTATTCAGTAATGGTAATGATATTTCCAACCCCTTGGTTCTTCTGCTCTCCCAGTGAGATTTCTGATCTAATATGTGTTTCTGGAACTGGCTCAAGAAGTGGCAAAAAAAAAAAAAATTCCAATATAGGGGTGACTTGATCCATTTAAAATCTTTAATCACATGGTTTTGAAGGAAAAGGAAGACGAGGCAGAATATGAATGAGAACAAAAGAAGATGAAAGAAGAAATTTCCAATGGATCACTCGGTCAAAAAGTATTTAAGTGATTATTCTGAGATAAAAGTTCAAAGAATAAAACAATCCCTACTTGCAGAAAGCTTATATCCCAATGGGGAAGAAAACAAGTATATATTATAAGTATACAAACATCTATCTATCTATGTACTTATTTATCATCTACCTACCTACCTATCTATCTATCTATTTATCTCTCTATCTATCATCCATCCATCTATCTCTACAGAATAAATGTATAGTACATGAGGTCAATAAACACAAAGTAGTTAAATACGAGGTAGTTTGAGAAGGAGGCCATCAGAGATACTGTTTGATGGTATGGATCAGAAAGGCTTCAATGAAAAAGATAGTACCTGAGCTATATCTTAGTGGAAGAAAGGAACTCCCTAAGATAGAAGTAAGAAGGAAGTACATTTTAATGCATGTGGGATAGTCTATTACTGGCCCTTTGAAAACAGAATTGACCTCCATATTAAGCAAAATTAATATCCTTGATACAGTATCACTGAAATAACATAAAAACCATAATATGATTCCAGTGACTTGCTCTGGGGTCTTAAATTCCCATCCTAGGAGTCTTTCCATTATGGCACATGGAAGTTGGGGAATTAAAGGTGCCATGGTCAGGGGCAAACAAGAAACAGCATGAGCAGCTGGATCTGCAAGCCTGTTTCCCTTGGCCTGATGTGCCTCATGGCACATTTCTTCTTCTACTGACCATTTGCTCTGACTACAGAAATTTGCTCTAAGAGGAAAAAGCAGGGACATGATTATAATATAATCAGTCAAAAATGATTCTTCAGGGCCTTAATCTGAGAGCACTTATATGACAGGATAAAGCATTCTTAGCTCCAACAACCAATCATGCAGTAACAATTCCACCTCCTAGCCACACTCAGGAATAATCAGGTGGTAAGCAAAGAAACAGAACTGGGAAACTGAGTCAGAAGGATCCCATCTTAAGATGGGCTTAAGCATAGGCTAGGGTTGCCCTCTCAGCTCTTATCCAGATAAGATATCCACCTGTAACAGCTCAGGAAGGCATTCCTCTAAGTAACTTATGCCATTCCTGCCAAATGGTGGGTGAATACTGACTTAATGATCTACCAGGCAATCATATTCAGATTTGAAACTCAAAATAATATTAGTTACAGTCCCAAGAAATTTCATCTCAGTAGCAAGGGACTTCAGGTCTATATAAAATAAAAAAAAAAAAAATCTTACAAACCATTGTGAATAACCTATCAAATGTTCCTGCAAAAAACACAATCAAAAGTAGTGCAGGGATATGAAGTTAAAATTCTGCTCTAGGTACTTCAAGAAAGCTATAGATCATATTTGTTATCATATTCATTAAACAAGGAGATCATTATACACTTAAATAAATATTAAATAATTTGCTGAAGACTGATGAAGACCTTGGCAGAAATAATCATTTTCAGGGAACATACAGTTCTAACATACCTCTTAAAAGATTCTTGCATTGCTAAGCAGTGGAATCTTTGATACAGCATCAAAAATGACTTAAAGTAGCCATAAAGTATCCATGACTTAACTTAAAGTAGCCATAAATTTGAAAAATAAAAGCAAACATTCAGTTTTTAACACCATGTGAATGTAAGCTATTCATTTAAACAATAAAAGCAATTAATGTTAAAGTAATTTCATTTAACCAACAAGGGGAGGGTGGCAGAAGTTGGGGGGGGTGGAATGAGCTCCAGTGAGAGGGTTTGTTCTCACTTCTAAGAAGCAGTCCCACCCAGTGGACGAAGGGTGAGCTAAATCTTCACCTTCCCAAGCATATAGATCTTTCCCTTTCCCCTTCCCCCACTTCATGTGATATCTCTCTCAACTCCACCATGCTTCCTAACCCTACTTCTCCTCCTTAGAGCTAACTCTTTTAGGGGGCCATGTTCTCCTTCTTCTCCAGGACCCAGCCTGCTAACCAAGGACATGCCCCAACCTCATGGGGTGTCTCCTTTCTCCTGGCAAATAGTGAGTTCCACTAGGAGTTTGCACCTTTCCATAATAAATATACCTTTTGCCAAAGACAATAGTCAACATGAATTCTTCACATGATCAAACCCCAACTTTGATGTCTATCTGGTGTCTGCCAATTACAACATTGATCCCAAATAATTTATTAGCAATTTCACAATTTTTATTAGTGATAGCGAAATAAACATAACATATCGTATCACAAAAATGAGAAGGAATCTCATGTAAATTATAGTAATTTCCAATTTTAACATACATACCAATTAAAAAGTTATTTTAAAAATCAGTATTTTACCTTGTGATATTCTAACTAGATGTTCCATTCAAACTATCAATTACTTTTGCAAATCAATCCACATTGGCCTATGTTTTTTTTTTTTTTTTTATTATAGCTTTTTATTTACAAGATATATGGATGGGTAATTTTTCAGCATTGATAACTGCAAAACCTTTTGTTCCATTTTTCCCCCTTCTTCCTCCAACTCCCTCCCCCAGGTGACAGGTTTGACCAATACATGTAAAATATGTTAAAGTATAAGTTAAATACAATGTATACATGTCCATACAGTTATTTTGCTGTACAAAAAGAATTGGACTTTGAAATAGTGAACAATTAGCCTGTGAAGGAAATCAAAAATGCAGGTGGACAAAAATAGAGGGACTGGGAATTCTATGTAGTGGTTCATACTCATTTCCCAGAGTTCTTTCGCTGGGTGTAGCTGGTTCAATTCATTACTGCTCTATTGGAACTAATTTGGTTCATCTTATTGCTGAAGATGCCCATGTCCATCAGAATTGATCATCATATAGTATTGTTGTTAAAGTATATAATGATCTTCTGGTCCTGCTCATTTCACTCAGCATCAGTTCATGTAAATCTCTCCAGGCCTTTCTGAAATCATCCCACTCATTTCTTACAGAACAATAGTATTCCATAATATTCATATGCCACAATTTATTCAGCCATTTTCCAATTGATGGGCATCCACTCTGTTTCCAGTTTCTGGCCACTACAAAGAGGGCTGCCACAAACATTCTTGCACATACAGGTCCCTTTCCTTCTTTAAAATTTCTTTGGGATATAAGCCCAGTAGTAACACTGCTGGATCAAAGAGTATGCACAGTTGTCCCATGTTTTTAAAATCACTTTTTTATTTTTTAACTTTTAAGATTTACAACATAGCTAATATCTAAATAACTTTGGATCAAATTTCATAAGACATATATAGGTCCAACACAGCTTACAAAATTTTAAAGCATAGCTCATACATTTTTACAAATTATCTGATATACATTTTAGAAAGCAAGATACTTCATCTAATTAGGGTATATAAATGTGTTACCTCCTAAGGTAAGTTCCCAAAACTTTGTTTCACAACCTATTTTTAAAAATTAAAATCAAATCAAATACAGATTAAAATTTTCAGTATAATGTTTCAATATTTGTACACAAATTTCTAAAATCGTGTGCTTAAAGTAAACAAACTCACAACTCTAACACATGCTATTTAATAGTGAACTGTAATTAAAAGATTCATCATATAAAATTTACAACTCATCTTGATATCTAAGGAGGTAGTCTTAAGCTCAACATTTCTGATGTGAAAGCCAATCATTATAAGTTGTTCCTAGTTAACAAAGTTATAGAACATCAGTAAATTAATTCCTTCATTTGGACCTACTAATTCAAACAAGTTATTCTTCAGCAATTATAACTTTACTTACAAGATAGTTTTAAGAAGTTTAACAAATTTACAAGTTGCTTTCTTTGATTGACATCAGTGTACGTGGTTCTCTTTTACCTCCTCCCCATTCAGAGTTGCATACTCTGAGGTCTTCAGGCTTTTAAAATGCAAACCCAATCCAGATAAGGTTTTTTGCTCTTTTTTTCCCTCTGTGAATCAGAAAAGGCTTGTGGACTGTTTGCTGCCAGGATTTAAAAGCAGTTGAGCATTTTTCTGTTTTTCCCAAAATTCCCAAACTCTTAAATCTTCTGTTAGCATAGTCAGTGCAAGGAGATTACAATTTATACAAAAAAAGCTTTTACTATCATACCTCAAATAACAAATTTCACTGAACTGATTGAGCATATTTTCTTTCTCTTTCACTCCTCCTCCTCCCACATGTTCCTTTATCCTATGCACTATCCTCTTCTGTGGAGGCCTTAATTTGATTGAATTTGTTTCCAAATGACTTTACACACAAAATTCATTTATCTCAACACTGGTATTGCGTGTTGCTCACATCTAAAAACCCATTTAAAGTTTCCAAATATGAAGCAATTAAATCCAATAAAGCAGTTAACACTCATATAGCATTTGTTTTATTCTAAGCAATTTCGCAATCTTGAAATGACCAATTGCCAAACTCCCCAATCATTGCTCTCAAAACTTTGAGAATCTGCTAAGATGTTATTTTAGTTTTAATTAGCTAACTTTATTTCTGTCACCCTTAGCTTGGTCAGAGCTGAAGTCCACAGGAAAAAGTTAAGCCTTTAAAAAAAAAAACCCAAAAAACAAAATCTAGCTCACAGAACAGATATGACACAGACATTCTACACAAAGACACAAACACAAACACAGACAAAAATTACATGGAAGAGGACAGTCCATTCCCTACACAAGACAGCAA
Source organism: Sarcophilus harrisii (assembly GCF_902635505.1). Taxonomy (NCBI): domain Eukaryota; kingdom Metazoa; phylum Chordata; class Mammalia; order Dasyuromorphia; family Dasyuridae; genus Sarcophilus; species Sarcophilus harrisii. The sequence goes on along the minus strand of NC_045427.1, from coordinate 127,632,291 downwards.
TGTCTCATCAAGTGCACTCTAGTGGTATTTTGGATTTTTTGCTCTCAAGATTTGGTCTGGACTGCTTCTTTCCCTTTCCCTTCTGGGAAGAGCAGCTCCAATCTCATGGCCTGAGATCTGTAATACACAGAGCTGATCTCTTGGCTCGGATCCCCAAGACCGGAGGGCTCCCCATCCAACAGTCATCCAGAACGCCCCACTCTATGCTTAGTAAGTGGCACCCTTTAACCTTGGATCACCAAGCCTCGATGATCCCAGAGTCCCCTTCTGCCTAAGGGCAGCCCAAGGACGGAGGCAGTGCCCTGGGGAGAACGGCTCTGATTTGGACTGCTTCTTCTCCTTCCCTCTGGATTACACATACATAAGTTATCTGACTGGCCACTTGCTCTCGGGCTTCTTCTTCAGAGACTCGTGCTGCTGTTTGTATTTGGATGCCTCTCTTCTGGCCCATACCTCACAGACATGGGCTGAGGGTCTGATTCCAAGGAGGTCAGGGAAAAACCCAACCTGGTTTCTGTCCTGCATCAGAACATCAGCCATTATCTCTGGGAAGTCACAGATCCCAGAATGAGCCTCCATAAACTGTGGGATGGGTGCTAGACCCCCTTACCCAAATTGATTTCTCAGAGGCATCCTCAGATACAAAAAGAAAGCATTTATTTGGTCCTTGCAAGGAGAGCCCAAGTCTCCAGATGCAGAGCCTCTCAGCTCCCATCTTCCAGCACTGTGCCTGGCCTAGCAAGCTGGAAATAGTGAATTGTTTAAATAGCAAAAGATTTGGGTTCATTGGATAGACTGAAAAGGAAGTAACCATTGCTGACCAATGCTGTCTACTTCCTGTGGGTCATGTAACTTCCTGAAGCTTAGACCCAGGGTCTGACCCACCATCTCACAGACTTTTTGAGAAATTGTCACCTTCGAATGCAAATATGTTAGAAGAAGGGTGCACATTAGTCTATTAAATCATTAGCCTTTCTTAGTCTATGTGATAAACTAGTACCAGAAATCAAGTTTGAAGGAATGGTAACCAGGAGAGGGAAATCATCATCTCCAGCAAGGGAATAATCTCACTATGTTGTACCCTAAACAGATAACATCTGTAGTATTCACTTCTGGGAATAATATTTCAGAAAGGACATTGACAAAATGGCACATATTCAGAAGATGACAAGCAGGATAGTGAGTGAATTGAAGACTATATTATTCAGAAAATGGTTTTGGAAGTTGGCACCTTTAGCTTAGGGAAAAGAGGTATAATAGTAAAAAGATCACTGCGTGTGGAGTTTAGGAACCTGGGTTCAAATATTGCTTATATTACTAGCTGGATAGTGTTGAGTTGGATAAGTCACTTGACCTCAATAGTTTTTAATTCTTGTTTATAAACATAAGGGAGACTGGAGCAGATGGCCTCATGATTCTCTTTCAGCTCTTAAAGTTCTATGATAATACATGGGTGTATGTGTATGGGGGGGTGGTAATAGTTGTCCTTAAGTATTTGAAAGGCTTTCATATGAAAGAGAGAGAGGAGACCTGTTTTGGGGTTTTTTGGCTCAAATATAGACTAAGAATATGTGGAAGACCTTATACAGTTATATTTAGGTTTGGTATAGATATTCTCCCATGCCTATAACTCTTTCCCTCCCACTATTTCCTGGTTTCCTTGATTTCCTTCAAATCTCAGCTAAAATCCTATCTTTTGCAAGAAACTTAATTTAACTCCCCTTAATGTCTAATGCCTTCCCTCTGTTTAATATCTCCAGTTTATTACATATGTGTATATATATAATGTACATATAAATACATATACACACATGGATGTGGTATATGTGTATATAATTAAACACATACATATATATTTACATGTAGTTTGCAGTTATTTACATGTTTTCTCCTCTATTAGACTGTTATCTCTTTGAGAGTAGGAACAATTTTTTGCTTTTCTCTGCATTCTCAGTGCTTAACAAAGTATCTGCCACATAATAGACACTTAATGCATGTTTGTTGATTTGAATTGACTTAAACAATATACTATCTAAAAATATAAAGAACTGCCTTGGAAGAGGTATTTCTTCTCTCTCTAAAATCTTTTGAGGAGAAGATAGAACAAAGTTTCTTTTTTCTTTCTTTCTTTCTTTTCTTTTCTTTCCTTTTTTTTTTTTTTTTTTTTTTTTTTTTTTTTTTTTTTTTTTTAGAACAAAGCTTCTTAAATTGTGGGTTGTGACCCCACATGGGAGCATGTAACTGAATGTGGGTTTGTGAAATTATGATTTCTTATCAAATGTTTGATTTGTATACTTATTTTATATATCTATATAACTGGAGTCATAGAAATTTCTTGAGCAAAAAGGGATCTTAAGGGGAAAAGGTTTAAGAAGCCCTGGGCTACAAGACTACATATTCAGAATGTAGTAGAGAGGATTCACTATGAAATGTCATCACACACTCCTAATTTATGTCTTCCATTTTAATCTGTCCCTAATCTAATCAATCTTACATGGCACCAAAAAATTTAACTTCCTAAAATATAACTAATATCAATAACTATTGATAGACTAGCTTCATTTTAACAGGGTAGGTTACCTGGATAGGGGCCATGAAAAATGAAATGGAACAGTTGTTTGAGTTAACATTTTTTTTTCCTATAAGAAAAGTTAATGGGAGATAGTCAGCATGCAAGGACCAAAAGCAGGAAGCCTGACCAAGTTTTAAAGATACAGATTTTTATTGTGTGGAATTTAAGGGGGAAAAAAGCATAATGTGATGTAAAGTCAGACAAGAGTTCAAGTAATTGAATGTCCAAACAAAATGGAGATCCTACAGAGTTAGTTCTCCTATATGTATCAGTCAATTATTCATAACCATACCATTATCTAACTTTCCTTTTTGTTTTTGGCCTAGAGTTAGGACCAATATTTCATCCCCACTCTACGCAGTTCTGCTGACTAAGTTCAGGAGTGGACAGATCCTGATCTTACAATGTAGTAGGTACTGATTCTGAAAGAAGGGAGATTGCTCTGCAATATATACTTTCCTCATTTTGTGACTTTGTCAAAGGCTGAGACTATTTGGAAAAAGCTGTAGCTTTCTGCTGCTTCAGTGGGAATTGGTTTAATCCTCAATGGAAATGTGGAAGGGCCTAAACAGCATCTTTTCCTCATGTCTTGTCTGTTCTCTGTGGTAAGAACAATTCTTTCTGGCAAAGGCACCACAATCTCCCCTGTTTGCAATCATTCAGGCACAGCCACTGGAGAGCCCACAGGGCTTTGAGTCATTTGCCTGTGAGTTTTGAGGGTCATCAAAGCAGTCCAGTGGAAAAACCAGTAAACGCCTCCATTCTGCTCCAATGAGCTCCACGAGGATTTGGAACATTCTGGCTCTGGGGGAAAAACACCAGAGCTTGTCAGAAAAATAATTCAGGCACACACAGCTCCTGGATTCTGACAGACCTTTGTCAAAGAGTCTAAGTTAAGTGGGCAGGTGGCCAACTCTTGAAGTATAGTGTCATTTGGAAACAAACACAAACAGCAGGGAGCAAACAAAAACCGTGAATATCGCAGTGATCAAATTAGCCACGGAAGTTAGAAACACTGGATAGAGTATTCCTCTACAACACAGGCTGAACCCTGGCAATGCCCTTCCTGCCCTTGGGGTTCTTACCTATCTCACAATCAAATTCATGTTAATCTTCAAAATAGCAGCATCTCTAAAAGGCAGCTGTGGTGTAGCTAAGAGAGCATTATCTTAGAAACAGATGACTTGTATGAAGTTTCAACTCTCCCACTTAATACTTCTGTGACCTTGGGCAAGCCATTATGTCCCTTCTCAGCTCATTTAAAAAAATTTTTTTCGATATGGATTATATGATTATATATAATGATTATCTGAAGTTTAAGGTCCATTCCATTCTAACATTCTAAGATCTAGTCATCAAAATCTAAAAATTAATCTCTACTCATTCTTTCAGAGGTATTCTCCCTTGAATTTTCTAAATTTTTCCTCATCAATTCCCTTTTTATGTTTTGCTTCATTCCCCTTTCTCTTACCTTTCTTTGTTTTTTCTCTCTGTTAGTCTCCCTGCTCCTTTTCTTTGTCCCAGTTTCTTTCTGCTTCTCTTCCTCCTTCTTTCTCTCTCTCTCTCTCTCTCTCTCTCTCTCTCTCTCTCTCTCTCTCTCTCTCTTTCTCTCTCTCTATCTCTTTGTCTTTCTGTCTCTTTCTCTGTTTTTCTGACTCTGTCTTTTTCTCTGTCTCTATCTCTTTCTGTCTCTGTCTCTATCTCTTTGTCTTTCTGTCTCTTTTTCTGTCTTTCTGACTCTGTCTTTTTCTCTGTCTCTCTCAGTTTCTCTGTGTCTGTCTTACACACACACACACACACACACACACACACACACAGAGAGAGAGAGAGAGAGAGAGAGAGAGAGAGAGCCCTATGCTCCAAGTCTTTCCACCTGCAAACCTCTGTGCACATCTGGCATCAAGCTTGCAGCACAGGTAGTAGAGTGCCAGATACTGTATTGCTTTGTATTGCAGATGTTGCTTTCTGATCTTTGTGCACGCACAAAGCTTTCCCTCCTATATGACAGGCTTTGTTAGCAATCAGGGGGCTTAGATCTGGAAAGGACCATTGCACAGTATGGTGTAGTGATACAAGTGCTAGATTTGGAATCAGGATTTGGGTTTGGATTCTGACCCTGTTATTTTCTGCTTATGTGGCTTCAGGCAAAGCAATTTCCTTCTCTGGACCCCAGTTTTCTCATTTATAAAATGATGAAGCTGGACTAGGTAGATCATTGCTGAGGTTCTTTTCAGGTCCAAATCCTTTGATGTAGATGCAACCTATTTGTCTTATGATTAAGGAAACTGAGACTCAGAGAGAAGGAACCTACTGAAGGTGACTAAGATATCCATGTAAGAGGTAGAAAGGAATTATATCTTTCATCCATTTTCATCTCAATTTTCTTCTCTTTTCCATTCTTCAAATATCTGCAGGAGTCAAGCATATCATTCATTTTTTTCTACTATATCCACATGTTTTTCAGCCTCTGGGCAAGCCATTGGGCCCTTCTGTAAGAGAAGCAGATTGGTATATGAAAACTGCCAACCTCATAGTGTAGGTAGGAGGAATGGAGACTGAGATAATGGCTTTGAAGTGGTTTTAGCTCCTACCAGAAAAGAAAATGTGATCTATAAATATACATCATAAGCAGCAAGGATCTGAACCAGGAGGGTTAAAAAAAACCCTGACCTTAGGATATAGTTTTGAATTTTTAATCCTAGCTCAAAGATTGACATATTTATGTAACTTTAAACAAATCAATTTAATTTCCTGTGCCTCAGTTTTATTGACTGTGCAACAGGGACAATTGTTCTTATACTCTCCCTACATCTCAAGAATGTTATGAGGCTGAATGAGGTAAGTAAGAAGCTGATGAAAATGTTTGGATTAGGATGGGGAGGGAGAAACAATTTATAAATGAAGACTATCGTTATTTTTCTCAATACTCACAGCGTTATGAACACTCTAGTTAGGAAATGTAACATCCTGTATTATTTCTCCTAAGAAGCACAGGGTATTTTATCTCCTTTATCTTCACTACCATCGTGGGAGATAGGGGAGTGGAGAAATGTCAGTCCTAATAAATATGTTATTGGTAAATAATGGTAGTGCTTCCAAAAAAGTAGAAGGAAGGACTGCTAATTTAGTTGATTCTCAGGATTGGCTACTTCCATTTTGTCCCTCACATCGTTTTGAAGACTGATTCTTGTTGAGGGCATTATCTGGTAAGTGCTAAGGGTCATGGGAAAAGTCCTGGGCTTTGAGTCAGAACCCTGGGTTTGCCATTTACAAGATGTTCAACTTCAAGCAAGTTAATTCTCCTTTCTAAGCTATACTTTCTTCTTGACTTTTTGCACAGTAGAATAAATATTGATAATGTTTCATAGTAAAAATAATCATAATAACATCTGTCAGTTATTTAGTCCCTTAAGGTTTGCAAAGCACCATATTTCCATTCATTTGAACCTCTGTGAATATAGCTCTCATAGGCATTATTGTACCTGTTTCACAGAGAAGTTAAATGCCTGCCCCACCCATATACCCAGTTACTATATACTGCATTTAGAGTTGGAAATGTGGGAATGAGTCATGGCTTTGTACTTACTGCCTGGATGATCTCATGCCTGATTTCTTCATCTTTAAAATGAGGGTATTGGACTAAATAACCTTTGTGGACCCTCCTACTTATAAAACCCAGTGATTCTAAAACTTGGACCACTGTCTTTCACGGAGGGAGGGAGGATACAAGAAGAAAGCACTCTGGAACTTGTGAAGCATTACAGAAATGTGAGAGGTCTTGCTATCTGTTGGAGGTCCAGAACATGATTAGCTGGAGAAGGATTTCTGGTCCACTTTTTATTCCAACATTGAGTTTATGGTCTTGCATATAGTATGTGCTTAGTAAATGTTTGTTTGACTTGGGTTGACTATATATCTGGGTCTGGGTCTGGGTCTTTAGATGAGGTTCCGGGTAGCTAGGCAGCTATACTCCCCAAGCCCAGTGATGTGTGGTGCCAATATTTAGGACTCTCTGTAAGCTTGGCAGCACCTGGGCCTGCCGGCAGTTTTGCCATCTGTCAGACACAAAGCGTGTGACCTGTTGGACTCCAATTTCCAGTAAGTAGTAAGGCTGAAATACTTTCCAAGGGTGACTCTCTGGGGATAATAAGAAGAAACCAAATAATTCTAGGCAAACATAATGTAGATTTGTTTGGACACAGGAGACATGGGTGGGCAAGAATCTTCTGAATTTGGGAATAGAATGGGTGCAACACAGGATAAGGGTATGAGGAAATCCCCAACCCTTTCATCCTCCGTAGAAATCTCTGACTGTGTCTTAAAAACATCAGTTGTCTGAGAATCATAACAAAAAACCTGGGAGAAAATCCCCTAGTAGTGAGGGAATTTTTTTAAGCTGCTTATTTTTAATTTAAAATATGTTTTAAAATTATTAATTATTTTTAACATTTTCTTTTTTAAATTTTAAGTTCTAAATTTTCTTTCTCCCTGACTTACCTCTCCCATTCACAGAGAAGACAAGCAATATGATATAATTATGCATGTGAAATCAGGCAAAATATATTTATTTATTAACCATATTTTTTAAAAAGCAAGAAAAATAAAGAGAAAATTATGCTTCAATTTGCACTTAAAATACATCAAGTTTCTCTCTGGAGGAGATTAGCATCTTTTTTTTCATCATGAACCCTTTGGAATTGTCTTGCATCACTGTATTGATCAGAATAGCCAAGTCTTTCACTGTTGATCATCATTTCATCATCACTATTACTGGGCACAATGATCTCCTGGTTCTTCCAATTTTACTTTGAATCATCTCATGTAAATCTTGCCATGTTTTTCCTGAAATCACTCTCTTCCTCATTTCCCACAGTACAATAATGCTCCATCATATTCATATGCTACAATTTGTTCATCCATTCCCCAATTGATGAACATTCTCTCAATTTCAAATTCTTTGTCATTACAAAAAAAGCTGCTGTAAATATTTTTTGTACACATAAGATGCTTTTTCTTTGCTTTCTTTAGGACATAGACCCAGCAGTGGTATTGCTGCATCAAAGGATTTGCACAGTCTGATAGCCCTTTGGACCTAATTCCAAATTGTTCTCCAGAATTATTGAACCAGTTCACTGCTTTACCAACAGTTCATTAATATACCTATTTTTCATGAAGGATTCTTTTTCTTCCAGTGTGAAAAGAATGGGATCTAAGCACTTCTTGAACTCTTGGCCATTTAATTCAATAAATAAATGTTTGTAGAAGACAGCTTAGTATAATGAAATGTTGGATGTGGAGTCTGGAAAGACCTCAGAAGAAACCTGGGTTTAAATATTAGCCCCAACAGTTACCATATATGAGATCTCACAAGTCATTTAACCTCTATGAGCCCCATTTTCTCATTTGTAAAATGGTAATTGTATTATTTGCTTCATAAAATTGTGGTGAAAAAAATTGCTTTGCAAAACTTGGAGTGTTATGCAAGTTTTTTATTATTGCTTATTAAATTGATTGCCCTAAACTGAAAAATTAGTGTGAGCGATCATGAGATGGCTTGAGTATTGAAATTGGGATTAAGCAGTGAAAAATGAGAGTATCATATAGTAAAGACATATAAGTGTTTTAACTGCTTTTTTCCCTCTCCTCTCCATTAGAAGAGAAGGCATCTCTTTAGCAATCATGTCTGCCATTTGGAGTCTTTCCTTCTAATTTCTCAATTAATAGGAGTCTATTCTCCTGGGATTATGCTTAACAACTTGTCATTATGAATAGGACTTTTGAAGAAGCTGAGATATGAAGGGAAGAAAAATAGTGGCACAGGGTCCCAGGAAATAAACCTCTCCTTATTGTAAAACTTGCTAACTGCTAGCATATAAGTCCTAGGTCACCCTCAGATAGAAGTCTTCAATTTAAAATTTAAAGATTACTCTTTGCCTCCTGGGAAAAAAAAAGGATTTCCCCTATTCCTCACGTAGACTATTATTCTCTGGAGGAACAGGGATATGTTGAAATCTGGGGACTTATAGTCTAGACCCAGGCTTGATTTAAGCATGTTAGGTATATCCTGAATGGATACATTAGGCGATAATACCAAGAGGAATTTTGTAATTTTGCAATAGTTCAGAGTACTTACAGAAATCATTCCATTATTAAGTAAAGTACTATTTCTGGTTGGTGGCTGGACAAGCAAAATTCCTTAGGAAAATAATTAGATGGATCCAAGAACTGCTATCCAAGGTTTGGTTGTTGGGAGTAAGAAAAGCAACAAATAATGCTAAAAATATAGTGGGAAAGAAAAAAATAAGAAAGCAAAAAGTGACATAAAAAAGTGATATGAAAGATTGAGGAGTAGAGGTCAAAATAGTGATTAACACTTTGGAAGCACTTAATAGTCCTTGTGGTAAACATGGGATAGTAAAAGCTATCCCAGGAACACCTTGAGCATGTTTCTGGCTCCTCCAGAAGGGATCATCTAATACAGCTTTTTAATTTCACAGATGGGGAAGCTGAGGCTCAGGGAATTTAAATGACTTGCTCAGGATCACACAGCTAGTACCTGTCAGAAGATGGATTTGCAAGTAGTTCTTTTATGCCTCCAGACTATCCCTGGGTATTGTTGCCTTTCAGGATATAGACAGGAATCATGGAGAACTTCTATCCTGTTTTAGGGGAAGGATCGATGGAATTATAACCTATTGAACAACATATACATGCCTACTTAGGTATAATGGATGGAATACGGGGCCTGAAGTCAGGAAGACCAAAGTTCAAATCTAGCCTCAGATACTAGCTGAATGAACCTAAACAAGACATTTAACTGCTGTCTACCTCAGTTTCCTCACCTGTAAAATGGTCATAATAATAGTGTCTACCTTGCAGGGTTGTTGTAAGGATCAAATAAGATAATATTTATAAAACATTTAGCACAATGTCTACTAAATATTATGTGCTTAACAAATACTTGTTCCCTTTACCCCTTTTAGTGCCTCCCCCCATTTTTTGTATTTCTTATCAGTCTACTTGATGGAAGAAGTATTGGTAGATTTCTGGGGGAACTAAGGACAGCTTGAGTTTTTGTGATGTTTTGCTGTTTACAAGGTGGTTTTCTCATGAGAGTTCTCTGATGGCATAGGGTGACAATTTTAGAATAGGAAAGGATCCCTATGGCCATCTTGTCTGACTCCCTTATTTTACAGCTAAGGAAAATGAGGTCAAGCGAGGTTGAATGACCTTCCCAAGTTCACACAGAATGAATAATACAAGTGGTTGTTCTAGCACTATAACCAGTTCTCTTTTCAAATATAGTTATTTTTGTTATGTAGATGAATCAAAACTTGTGATCATCTTTCCATCAGTAAAAAGCATTCTGAGAACCCCTCCCCAAATATTTATTTTTGATTTGTATAAATTATATTCCTATACAAATGTGCTAATGTTTCATGTGCATTATAAAATATATGCAAAAGATTAATATTAAAAAAGAATGAGATAAGGGAAAATCAATGTTTAAATAATTTTTGTTTGATTTTTGATGACACAAAACATCATTTTATTCTTATTAAAAAAATTGTCCTGGGGAAGTAGTGTCTTTCTATCCCCATCTTGGGAGTCTAGGTGATGTTTGGATCCTGGACCAAGGTTTATGTGAGGTACATGTTGCTGTATGTGCAACAGCTGCTTCTAGGGACAAGTCTAATGGAGTGGTTGGTGGAGATTAAATAGCAGCCTTCCTGCCTGCCTACTTTTATATTAGTAAAAGGGAAGGCAAGCAGCAGAAGACATAGTGTCTGTAAGTTTCTTAAATAGTGCTTCCTCCAATCTAGCAATTAAAAAAAATTTTTTTTTTGCATTCACCATACCTAACTCTTGAGCTTATGCATCTTACTTTCAGATTATAGGTAAAAAATTGAGAAATGATTATTTCATTCATATGTTAATAATTAATTATTGAATTAGGCCCGAGGTTTTTTTTTCCATTTCTACTTCCACATCCAGAAATCAACCAGTATGGGAAATCTTGAGTAAAGATTTACACAGAATAAGATCTAATCAAAGATAGTAAAGAAATTCTAAGTTTAGGCAAATGAAGAGTCCTGCTTATTGTGTTTACTCAGACAGTTCTGGGAAAATAGGGATTCTCCCTTTTCTCAAACTGGTGATATGGAAATAGAAAATTCTCTTTGATCAAGACTTGGGTGATCCAAATCCCATATCCCCAAGACTCTTATTAGAATAAGCTTACATCTTATTATAATAGTCATTTTCTCATTAATTTTTAACTAATAAGAGTTGATTGCCACCTTCAGGGATACCCACTCTTCTGAGGACATATAAACTGTGAGCCCATTGCAATGAGACATCTTTAGCCACCAGCTTTTTTATTAATAAAATTCTAACATTACTAAAATAATGATTAATTACTGAGAAACTATGCCTTTCAAAGTTTTTAAACATCACAGAATAATGGAGATGACGTTTCTAGAGATAAAGTGATCTGCTTAATATGTGGAAGAGCTGGGACCTGAACTCAGATCTCCATATTCCAAGCTTTGGCTTATTTCCACTATGTACACAGCCTCTCACCATATAGTCTCTGTGATATAGGAGTCCCCATTCCATTCTAAGAACCTGGAGAATTTCAGACTCTATGCAGAAAAGATGTGACCTTCTGCTTTCAGCTCCTCTGATGAAACAAAGGAATACCAGATCCTATTTATCACTGTCAGGAGATTGTACCTCTCTGGGATTCCGGCCTGAACTATAAAGCAGCCTGTTTCGTTTCTCACTGTCCCCTCTCTTATTCCCTTCCTCCTGTTTCTTATTCTTCTTTTCTTCCCAGGCAGATGCTTTTCAGATCCTCATTCTTTCTGCAGGACCCCTACCTTGGTCAATACTTCTTTGGACTCTTTGAGAGAAAAAAAAAAAAGGAAACGAATCAGGAAAAAGCAATCTGAGATTTGGATTGCTGAAATATCAATGCCTTAGCTTGTTAGTGGTTGCTTTTCATCATTTATCAAAAGAAATGTAAAACAAACAGTGAGGCAGATTTAATTATTCTGCATCAAGGAAGTGATCAAATGCCCAGTGACTTTAACTATGGAAAGTAAATTTGAGCTGTTCAGCATAGGCTTTCAGGCAGGTCAGTGTGGGCAGCCTTTATTCCAATACATCCCTTTCTGAAAGGGCTTCCATCATACAGTGGCCTAGTGACCTAGAACTCCCTTGGCTTATTGCTGCTGTTGGAAGGCCATTGAAAGATCAATTAAATTTAATTTGGCCAATGTTTAGTTAACCTTGACTATGCACAGTTCTGTGTTAGGACAACAAAGATAAAATGGACCTAGCCCCCACTTTAAGTTGTTTATATTCAATTAGTAGCAATGCAGTAAATACACAGAAAAGAATAATTCATGGTAGAATGGTTTGGGGACAAAGAAAACATCCAGATAAAGTGTCCTAGGTTAAATTTAAGAATAAAGAGAGAATTTTCAGTTGAAAATTAGTATGGGATCAAGCAAAACTCTGTGAAGGACATAGTGCTTGAATTCAACTTTGGAGGAAGGTAAAGATTTAGAAATAGAATGAAAGCATTCCTGGTATAGAAGATGACATGTGTAAGTGAATAGAGGAAAAAGAGAAAATGGCTAATTTGGAGGAATGGCTAATAGTCTAGTTCTTATCAGTCTACTTGATGGAAGAAGTATTGGTAGATTTCTGGGGGAACTAAGGACAGCTTGAGTTTTTGTGATGTTTTGCTGTTTACAAGGTGGTTTTCTCATGAGAGTTCTCTGATGGCAGGAGATAAAGAATAGTGTGAAATAAAATTAAAAGATATTTTGGAGGATGCAAGAGTTTTTTTTTCTGTCTTGCATCAATAAACAGATATGAAAGAGTCAAAATATGGAAAGGGGAAGATATGTTTATCAGTAAAGAAAAAAGTAAGAGTTGTTATTTTAGCAGATAGTAAATAATTATATAATAACTCCAGAAGGCAGGTAAATGAGTATTCTTACCTCCGTTTTTGCAAATGAGAAAATTGAATTTTGTAGAGATGAAAATGACTAATATGAGGACACAGCCAATGTATGTGAGAACTGGGATTTAATCTCAATTCTCTCAGTTTCAAATCCAATACTCCTTCCATTACCCACTAGTGCCTCACATGTAGGGTCCTTCTACTCCAATATCTTCTCATATCAGAGGTGACTGTGACCTGCCAAAAACAAGCAAGTAATGTCAGATTCTATTTAGGTCAAGCCCAGGACAAGCACCAAGCTATGTGACATTTAAGAATTGGCCTAGCTGAGTTTTGTAGAGTCTCATAATCAGTGGATAAGACACTGTGTGTGTGTGTGTGTGTGTGTGTATGTGTATGTGTATGTGTGTATTAATCATCACAAAAAACACTTGGTGAGGGGGACTGTAATCTGCTCTGTTGGAAGGAAGAGTCCCCCACTGATGAAATCTTCTAGGATCCCTTTGAAATGGCTCATTTCTTCAGAAATTGCTTCAGAGGTGTAGTACCTTTGAAATGGCTCATTTCTACCAAAGTGTCAGCCCTAGCCAACTGGCCCATAGAGAATGTGTTGAAATGCTGACTGATGCTGCTGTTATAGCTCCCACTGGTCCAGGCAAGTTTGTTGTTTGTGAGAAACTATAGTCCCAAACCTTCAATTTCAGTATTGAACAGATCAAAAGATTTCTTGTGTTCCTCACCGAGCTGAGCCCATCTGGCATTTGATTGGTCCTTTCTCCCTGTTTCCTGCTGACCTGTGTGGGTTGTGAAGGTTTTGGCTCCTGGGCATCAGTTCCACTCTTGGCTCAGTTCCTAACTTCCCTTCCAGCCATGACTTCATGGGGTCACTCAGACATTTAATTGATATGCTGGAAGCATAACCCAGTGGGCTTTTTGCTCTGGCTTGGGACCATCGAACTTAAGTTTGCACAGTGTTGTTTTAGTGGTCCCCAGAGGACGTTCACTGTGTAGGGATGGTCTCCCTTGAACATGGACAACCCTCCCGCCAGCAGTTATACATCAGAGGAACAAAATGACCCATCTGACAGCACTGTGTTTGCTTCAGTTGATGAAATGCTTGAAGAGAAGAGGCATTCCTTGCTCCATAAAAGGCTTAGAAATCCCAGGGCAATACATTTTAATTTCCCTAAGGGTACAAACAAATAATTTCTTCCTTTTTTGTCATCTGCTGGCAATCAGCAGTGTCAAGTCTTGAAAACAAAACCACTTTCTCTGAAGAAATAAAGGTTTTGAAAATAACAATGGAGATGCCTTAAAAATTCTTTTTGGAACCACTTGGAATTATTGATCTGGGAGCCTCGCCAGGGGTGCTCCAAATACACTTTTCTTTAAGGAGATAGTCCAAGTCACAGGGAAATGGGGAATGGAGCTAATTGAAAGGTGAAGTTGCAGATGGGATATTTATTGGTGATTGATATTCTGCTCAGAGATGCACTCAGCACCTGCAATCACATAAACCAAGACTGAATTGAAAACAGTCTAGTTCCTGGTTTACAGCAATGGGTGCCTTCCAGGATACTGCCTGAGGAGATAAGACAAAGACAGTCTATGTATTAAAAACACTTTCCTCCCTCCTATAAAATGAGGGGGTTGGACTAGATGGTCTCTAAGGTGCCTTTTGGCTCTGGCATTCTTGTGTCACTAAGTGGCTGCTAAGCAGCTTCTGGCAGTGCCCAGCCACCCTTCACCATGGGAGACACTCATAATGAGAGTGATAAAAATAATAATATAGTAATGATAATGACAATAATTCATACATCAAAAGACCTCTGGTGTCACTGGAATTTGAACTTCCTCCATACATGCTGATTGTATTTCTGAGTAGCGTGGAAAAAAATGTTACCTAGAGGAAAGGTAGGAAGAAATTACAACCTAACACTTCAATGGGAAAGGGGGGAAGGGAAAAGATGGAGGAAAATGAATTTAGTAAGAATTACTCTCTGAATGTCAGACACTGACCTGCTTTTGAGCCATACAGATCAGTTAGTCATTTAATAGTTATTAAGTACCTACTGTCTTCTAGGTTCTGTGCTAAGAAGGAACTGTCTTTTAGCTTTACCTCAAGGAACTCGTGGAGGAGATGAGAACAACTATGGATAACCAAGATAGAGATATGAGTTAAATAGGAAATAACCAACAGAGGGAGGGCATTGAAATTAAGAGGGATTTTTCTAAAAAAAAAATAGAATTTTAGCTATGGCTTGAAGAAAATCAAGGGTGCTATGAAACAGATGAGGAGGGAAAACATTCTATGCATGAGTGACAGACAACCAGGGAAAATGCCCTGCATTGGAAGATGAAGTGTCTTGTTCAAGAGACATCAAGGAAGCAGTATTATTGGAAGGTCACAAAGATGGAAGAGAAGGGGGCATATCTGAAAGATATTGCAAAGGTAAAATCCATTATAGGTCTTGGTCACAGATTGGATACAGGAAGAGTAAGAGAGAGTAAGGACTTATGGATAAAATCTGAGTTGGAAGCCTGGTAGAATTCTCAATAGTCACTGAGAATGTTGGAAGGAAGCAAGGTTTGGATGGAAAGCTAGTGAATTTTGTTCTGGACATTTTGAATTAAGGATGTTTATAGCAGTATTGTCAAACTTAAATAGAAATGCAGCCATTAATTGGTACATAAAGATCCCTGTGGGTCACTTATTGACTGTGTTTTAAAATATGTTACCTATTTTATTGTACTTTTATTTATTTTGCTAAATATTTCCCAATTACATTTTAATCTGGTTTGAACTACACTTGTGGGAGTATTGCACTACTGGAACCTACAAATCTTTGACATGTTGACATGTTCTGCTGGCAAAATATTTTGAAAACTTTTAATGGCAGAATAACAATTTACTATTAATGCTTGGGGCAGCTGGATGATACAGTAAATAGAGCTCCAGGTTTGGAGTCAGGAAAAACTGACTTCAAATGCAATTTCAGATATTTACTAGCCATATGTGACTCTGATCAAGTTAACTTACCTTTGTTGCCTCAGTTGCTTTATCTATAAAATGGGGCAGCTGGGTGATATAATAGATAGAGCTCCAAGTTTGGAGTCAGGAAGAGCTAAGTTGAAATGCAATTTCAGAATTTATTAGCTATATGTGACTGATCATGTTACCTTACCTTTGTTCTCTCAAATGCTTTACCTATAAAATGAGCTGGAGAAGGAATGATAAACCACTTCAGTTATTTTTGCCAATAGAAGTTCACATAGAGTCACCAAAAGTTGTCCATGATTGAAACGACTGAACAATAAGAAGTTTTATGCTAACAAAGTACCACCCTATTAGGAAGTGCAAGAGCTATTTTGTAAATGAAAAATTTGTGTCATGGAGATACTGACTTAATCTTGATCATGTAACTAGATAATGCCAGAATCAAGACTAATTTTTCCAAGCATAGTAGTGTTTAATCTACTGTACTATATTTCCTCTATTTTAATCCTTCCCAGTTTACTAATTAGCATATGATTTCAAGCAAATCGCTTAAAAATTTGAGGTTTCAGTTTCCTCGTTTATAAAACACGGGAGGAATATCACCTGTTCTGTTATGCCAAAAGAGCTATAAAATTGTTCATACCACTACAAGGTCCAAAGAGATAAAAAAGGGAAAAGAACCTATTTGTATGAGTATTTATAGCAGCTCTTTTTGTGGTGACAACGAATTGGAAATTGAGGAGATGCCCATCCGTTGGAACATAGTTGAACAAGTTTTGACATATGATAACAATGGAATTTTATTGTGCCATAAGAAATGATGTTCAGGATGATTTCAGAAAATCCTGGAAAGACTTATATGAATTTATGCTGAGTGAACAGAACCAGTAAAACATTGTATATAGTAATAGCAATATTCTAGAGAAAGAACTGATGGAGTCTAAATATAGCTTAAAGCATACTCTCCTTCTTTCCTTCCTTCTTTCCTTCCCTCCTTCCTGCCTTCTTAGCTTCCTTCCTTCCTTCCTTCCTTCCTTCCTTCCTTCCTTCCTTCCTTCCTTCCTTCCTTCCTTCCTTCCTTCCTTCCTTCCTTCCTTCCTTCCTATTTTATTTCACAAACTGACAAATATGAAAATGTTTTACATTATTACACATGCACAACCTATATCAGATTTCTTATTGTCTAAGAAAAAGGAGGGGAAACAAAGAAAATCTGAAGTTCAAAATAAAAAAAATATTTTTACATGTAATTGAGGTAAAATACTAGAAAAGAAAAAGTTATTACACTAATGATAAGGGAAATATGATAAACTTAATGTAACCTAAGAAAAATATTACCTATTCTATATATTTTATCTCTTGAGAAAATAAGTGTCTTAATGTACATGTAACTAATTTAAAAATAAAAAAATGGAAAAAATGGAAAAAAGAAAAAATGTAACTAATTAAAAATGAAAAATGAAAAAAATGAACAAAAAGCCCAGTAAATTAAAGAAGATAACTTTGCTACTCCCCCCCCCCCCTTTTCCCCTTTCTTTTTTCTCATTTCTCCATGAGTAGGTAAATTAAAGACGATAACTTTGCTACTCCCCCCCCCCTTTTCCCCTTTCTTTTTTTTCATTTCTCCATGAGTAGGTTCCTGAAATTCAGAAGATATCTGATGCCAAAAAATGAATTTAATCCATTCCATTGGTTTTCATTTAGTTATGCTAGTTCTTGAGGTTCTTGAGATGCAGTGACCATATGACACATAGAATCCTCTATCTAGATGACATAGAAGGAAATAGCATTATAACATATTGAATCTAGGAGAAATGTAAAAGAACATTATTGCTAGGCTCTCTATTAGTCTTGTGTCATTAGTCAAGTCACTTAATCTCTCTGGGTCTTAGTTTCCTTATGATAGATTTGGATTAGCTCCCTTCTGGGTCCCTTTCCAGCTAAAAATTGATTACATTGAGATTATCTAGTTTTACTTCTTTATTTTTACACATGAGAAAACTGATACTCAGAATTCAGATTGTAAGTAATCTTAAGTATGGTTGGTCCATAGTAGGAATTATTGATTCAGGAATCAACAGAAGATAAAATAATCTTTGTTAATAGTGAAGACCAAAGAGCAGCTCTAAGGAAAGAGGTTTAAGTATGAAATATCTAGAATGTGCTCCTGCTTTGGGCAGTTAGGTGGTGCACTGGGTAAGAGTGTCAGCAATAAGATCAGGAAGACTTTATGTGAATTCGAACCTGACCCAGACACTTCCTAGCTGTGTGATCCTGGGCAAGTCACATAATCTTGTCTGCTTCAGTTCCTCATATGTAAAATGAACTGGAGAAGGAAATGGCAAAAATTCCAGTGTTTTTGCCAAAAATTCCTGAATGGGGTCGGGGAGAATCAATTACCACCGAAATGATTGAACAACTGCTTTGGAAAGTTCAGTGGAAAGCTTTCATGCTAGCTTTTACTACCATCAGGAAGGCAGGACAGCTGAGCTGTGGGGGAGAAACAGAAGCAGCTGCCATCAATGGCCCTGAGGAGGAAGGCACCTCTCTCTAATGTTAAAGATGCATGTAGCCAGTACGTTTAAATACCGGTCAGATTGGGGTTTCTTTGCTGATATTTATACATTGGGTCACAGCCTTCCTGTAGAACTGATTGCCCTTCACAGAAATAGAGAGCCAGGAAAGTTATATTCACAGTGGAGTACAGTAGCTAAGGGGTGGGGGAGTGGCTGATGATTCAGGGCTCTGTTGGTGACTGAATTTGTATTTTCTTGTATAATAGACCATATAGTGAACTACTTGAGGACACAGAAGGCCCAGAATTTTGAGCCTTGCTGTCACAATTTCAGTGGTAACTACATTTTTGACAAAGATTTTGAGCCTTTCTCCCCCAACCCCTCTCCTGGTATTGCATATATCAGAAGTCATGGTATTCTGTCAGTTAGAGACCACAGGACCCTAAGACCATCAAAAGCAGGAGGACTAGTCCTTTAGTAATCTTTCTTTTTCCCTCTTCTTGGGAAAAACCAATCCAAATAGAGATTGCATTGATTTTCTCCTCAGTTCTTCTCACATTTCTGTCATAGTTTAAATGTTTTAAGTGACGTCTCACAGGGAGCAGGACTTAAAGCATGGAAAAATGACATAGGGTCTCAGATCCAGGGCCTTTGAACTGATGATAGCTTTGGGCTCTTTGTGTATAGTGATGGACAATACAAGATCTCATTTCCATTTTCAAATCGAAATCTTGGCAAGTGGGGCCTTTGAGACTTGTGGGTTTTGTGTAGAGGGGAGGGAGAAGAAGGCAGTCCAAATTGTTTCCTGTCCTCACCTATTTGCAAGGACCCTGCTGGACCTGAATTACAGTGCATCAGAGACATTGGAGGAGACTTTTTAAAATTCATTTTATAAAATCCTGGAGGATTCTGCATGGCTGAAGATGAGCCAAAGACCAACCAGTTCAGGGCTACATAATTATTACGTTCTTCTTGCAGAGATTTAAAGTGGAATTAAGTGATTAGAAGAGCCTAATTGCTTATGGGATCCCTTTATGACACTTGCAGGTGGAGGCAGCTTGTAAATTACCGCTTGTGCCTGACCCCTCCATGGAGTGCAGCCGCCCAGGCGGAATCTGTGACAGAGCCCAGCAGGCGACAGCTGGGGCTTGCGCTTTCTTTTTTGACTATTGAATCTGGAATTGGGTCAGAGCTCCCAGTAATTTTTCCCTCCTTTTGGAAGGTGGGAGGAGAGGAACTCAATCGGAAGGCTCTGTTCAACGTTGGAATCCCAGACTCGTTGAATGCCGGAGTTAGAACCATCCGTAGTGCTGTATGATACCAGATTTAGAACTCGGCATTTCATCCATATTTCCTGGATGGAGAAACTGAGGTCAGAAAATTAGTAAATGCATTGTAGATCTTAATAAAACGCTTTTCAGATCCATTATACTGACTTCTACTGCAGTGCCTTAAAAGACCTTTGAGCATTGATCCTTTGTTGACTTTATTAACTTAAATGTCTTTACTATAGATTTAATGGTCCTTTTTCTAAACTCCCATAGCATGAGTGGAGACTTAGTTGTAGTTGAGACCTAACTTAGGGCTGTGCTGAGGGTAGCATGGAGGCCATCTTAGAAAAATATTAGGGAGAGAAGGGAATCTCCCTTCCCATTTCTTGCTGCCATTACTGCCAACATTCTTCAGATTTGTGGGCAGACAGCTCAACAGCTCAGCTGATAGAGCAGGCTTGGAAATAGGAAGAATTGAATTCAAATCCAGCTTCAGACACTTACTGATTGTGTGAACCTAGCATAACACTTAACATGTCTATCTCACAGTTTTTAAAAAATTAATTTTTTGTGGTTATATTCTAAGTTCTCAACTATCTTTATTCCCACCCCACACTAGAGAAAATTACCATTTGTATATATGTATATGTATATATATAAATATACATATGTATGTATGTAAATAAATGTAAAACTATACCATGCATACTTCTTTTTATCGTTTTTTTTTTCTCTAGAGGTAGACAGCATTTTTCTCCATAGGGCTTCTGTAGATTATTTGAATATTTATAATACTCAGAATAGCTTAGTCATTCACAGTTATTTTTTGAACAATATTGCTGTTATTCTATACAAAATTCTCTTGTTTCTGCTTGTTACACTGCTCGTTATTTTATTCGTCTTTCCATGTTTTTCTTAAACTAATCTGCTCATCATTTCTTACAGCACAGTAGTATTTCATCACAGTTTATTTAGCCATTCTCCAATTTCTGGACATTCCCCCAATGTTCAATTCTTTGTCACCTCAAAGAGAGCTGCTATAAATATTCTAGAACATGTAAATTTTTTTTCCTTTTTTCCTGGTCAGCTTGGAAAACACACCTAATCAAATATACACAGTTTTATAACTCTTTGAGCATAATTCCAGATTGCTCTCCAAAATAGTTGAATCAGTTTATAGATTCACAATGAATTAAGGTCCCAATTTTTCTATATCCCCTTTAACATTTGTCCTTTTCCCATTCTATCATTTTAACCAATCTGATAGGTATGAAAGTTGTTTTAGTTTGCATTTCTCTAATCAAAAATGATTTAGAACATTTTTATATGACTATATGTAATTTTGATTTTTTTTTATTCAAAAACTGCCTGTTTGTATTGTCTGATGATCGATCAGTTGGAGAAATCTCATATTCTTATAAATTTGACAAAATTCTCTATGTATTTGAGATAGGAGACCTTTATTTGAGAAATTATGTTTTTTTTCTCTAATTTTCTACTTTCCTTCTAATTTTGGGTATATTTGCTTTATTTGTACAAAACATTTTATTGTATTGAAATTACCCATTTTATATCTTAACAGTTATCTTTATTGTTTATTCATAAATTTTTCTGTCCACAAGTCTGATAGGTAATATGTTCATGTTCTTTTAAAAAAAATTTTAATAGCTTTTTTATTTACAAGTTGTGTGCATGGGTAAATTTTACAGCATTGACAATTGCCAGCCTTTTGTTCCAATTTTTCCCCTCCTTCCCCCACCCCCTCCCCTAGATGGCAGGATGACCAATCCATGTTAAATATATTAAAGTATAAATTAAATACAAAATAAGTATACATGTCCAAACCGTTATTTTGGTGTACAAAAAGAATCAGACTCTGAAATATTGTACAATTAGTCTATGAAGGAAATAAAAAAAATGCAGGCAGGCAAAAAGATAGGGATTGGGAATTCAATGTAATGGTTCTTAGTCATCTCCCAGAATTTTTTCACTGGATGTAGCTGGTTCAGTTCATTACTGCTCCATTAGAACTGATTTGGTTCATCTCATTGCTGAAGATGGCAAGGTTCATCAGAACTGATCATCATATAGTATTGTTGTTGAAGTATATAATGATCTCCTGGTACTGTTCGTTTCTCTCAGCATCAGTTCGTGTAAGTCTCTCCAGGCCTTTCTGAAATCATCCTGTTGGTCATTTCTTACCGAACAATAATATTCATATACCACAATTTATTCAGCCATTCTCCAATTGATGGGCATCTATTCAGTTTCCAGTTTCTGGCCACATGTTCTTTTAATTTACTTGTGATATCTCCCTTTTGATTTGGTTATATATCTATTTTGACCTTATCTTTAGTAAATGATGTCAGATATCGGTCTATGCCCAATTGCTATATACTGCTTTCCAGTTTTTCCAACAACTTTTACCAAATAGGAATGCTTGTCCCAAAATATTTGTCAAACATAAGGTCACAATAATCGCCTACTCTCTTCAATAGATTCACCTTTCTATTTCTTAGCTAGTACCATTTAATTTTAATAATTAGCCATCTTTATAATCTGTATAATAATACAGTTAAAAATCTGTTAAACTATCTTTTTTTTACCTTTTTCCCTATTAATTCCTTTGATATTCTCAGCCTTTTATTCTTCCAAATGAATTTTATTGTTTTTTTTTCCCCCAGCTCAAAGAAATTTTTTTTGGTAATTTAATTGGGATGATTTTGAATAAATAAATGAAAAAGAATTGTTATTTTTATTATTATTATTATATTGGCTCTGTCTACCCATGAACAATTAGTATTTATCCAAATAGTTGAATCTGACTTTATAAAAAAAAGTTTTATAATTATGTTCATGTAGTCCCTTTGTTTTGGCAGATATACATCCAGGTGTTTTAAACTCTCTATGGTTATTTTAAATGGGCTATCTCTTACTATCTCTTCTTGCAAGGGTTTGTTGATGATATATAGAAATGGTGATATTTGTGTAGGTTCATTTTATATTGTTACTTTGCTAAAATTATTGCTATAATAAGCTTTTTAATTGAATCTCTAAGATTTTCTGAGTAGATCATCAAATCATTTGCAAAAAGAGAGTTTTATTACCTCATTGCCCATTCTCATTCCTTCAATTTCTTTTTCTTCTCTTATTGCTATTATTAATATCTCTAATAACATATTGTATAATATTGGTAATAATAAGCATCCCTGTTTCATTTCTGATCTTATTTGGATCTTATTTCCATTACAAATAATGTTTGCTGATGATTTTAGGTAGATACTTCTTATCGTTTTAAAGAAAAGATCATTTATACTTATGCTTTTCAGTGTTTTTGTTTTCAGATAGTATCGGTGTTGTATTTTTGTCAAAAGCTTTTTATTTCTGCATGTATTGATAACAATCTTCTGATTTTTGTTATTGATATAGTCAATTATGTTAATAGTATTCCTTATGTTAAACCATTCCTAGTATAAATCCCATTTGGTCACAATATATTGTTGTCTTCTGGCTAATATTTTACTTAGGATTTTTATATCCACATTCATTAGTGAAATTGGTTATATATATCTTTCTGTTTTTGCTCTTCTTGCTTTAGGTATCACAGTTTTGTAAAGCACTTCACACAGTGCCTGACACAAAATAGGCACTATATAAACGCTTATTCTTTCCCCCTTTTAGTCTCAATTATTCATCTCTCCTTTTCTTATCATTACTAAAGCTTTAGGTAAGAAAGGTAAGAAACTAGCCTCTGGCATGCTAATGGACCTCTCCTGGACTGGTCTGTTCCAGAAAGAAGATGAATTCTAGTTTAGGAAACAATACTCTTATCATTGTAATACTTGTTAGAAATGACACTTGTCTGACACTGAGATTAACTAGAGAAATTCCACTGGAAGTGATTGGGCTAGGTTTTAGCACAGGTAATATTTGAGACGCCAGAAAGGTTGAAGGTCAAAATCAGACAGCACCTTTAAACAAAAGTGCCCATCTTGAAAGATGGAAGAGAAAGTTACAAAGAAGAGGAAGCTGAAAGCAAATAATAGGAGGCAATGTTGGTAGATAATCTCCCCTCAGATTGTAGCAGCAATCCAATCAGGAGAGACTAGAGTTCAAGAAATAAGAATATAGTTTCCTGGGGATAGAGACCAGTTAGGAAATGAAATACAAGACAAGGAGTCATGCACAGATAAATAAGATTGTTATAATGCAAGATGCATTGGACTTGAAGTCAAGCTATGTCCCAAATTCATTGTTTAAGTGACCTATAATTTCATTAGTACAGAGAACTCTCAGGTGAGAGAATGACTCTACCAGTATAGATTGGTACCTCCTCTGCCAATCTTAGGGCAGTCTCTTCACAGGAAAATGAAAATATACCCCCCCATTTAAAAATAAAATTTATATTATTTGTTTTATATATATACATATATATATATATATATTTGTTAATGGTATGCATTAAAATAAATAATAATTATAGAGGCTTTTAATACAATCATTTCTTTAAAGTTTTGTTTCTGATGGATTCTGCTGTTGCAAAAAGTTCAAGAACATCTCCCTTAGAGAATTGTCTAGAATATTGAGAGTTTAAATGACTTTTCCTGCACCATATTTAGTATGGGTTAGAAGCAGACTTAAAACTTAAGTCCTCGTGGCTCTGAGGCCAGCTTTCTAAGATGTGTATTTCTGTGTAAACTTTAACAAATTTTTACCTGAGTCTGGTCTCAGTTTCCTTTCCAATCAAAGGATACAGGTAAAGTAAAAATGATCACTAAAGTCCTGTTGAGCACTATGATTATAAAAAGACAGGTACACTGTTCCTAGAGAATGGGGACTGGGCCAAAAGATTGGTTGTAAGGAGTCCCGTTTCTAGAATCCAAATACTAGATGTGCATTGAGCCTGATGCTTCTGTTCAAGCTATGGATTCAATACCTCTTATGGGAACCTTGCCTAGGGGTAGAATGAGTTTCAGAGCTTTGAGTGAGAGTGGAGAGTGTGTAGAGAGTGATAGGTCTCAAGTGGCTCCTGATGTGGAGGCTTGAGGGATTGAATCAGGAAGATGATACTCAATCTCAAAGTCAAGGGCTATGTCTATTTAGTTAGCCATATAAAATAGATAGAGGAAAATAAAAAATTCATGAATATCTATGTTTATAAAATAAGGGCAGCTAGGTGGTGCAATAATAGATAGAGTACTGGACGTAGAGTCAGGAAAACTCACTTTTCTGAGCAAAACTCTGGTCCCAGACACTTCCTTGCTGAGTTACCTGGGCAACTCACTTAACTCCTTCTTGCCTCAGTTCGTCATTTGTAAAATGAGCTGGAGGAAAAGACAAACCATTGGGATAGGGAACTCCCAAATGAGAGAATGTACTCTACCAGTGCAAATTGGTACCTGTCTGCATCTTTTACTCCTAGGGCAATGTTTCTCAGTCTCTTTGCAAAAAAAACTCTAAATGGGGTCACAAAGAGTAGAACATAATTGAGCAATAACAACAACATTTTTAAAATATATTTATTTGTATGTACATGTTTTCTCTCACACTCTGCATGTCTCTATCTCCCTTTTTTCTCTCTCCCTTTTTATCTCCTTTCCTCTCTTCATAAATAGAACATTTATTAAGTACATACTAGATGCTAGATATCAGGCATTACACTTAGTGTATTGCCTTAGTGATATAGGTATCAATGTAAATAAGAAAGGCATTCCCTCTCTTCAAGGAGCTTATATTCTAATGGAGGACAACCTATAAAAGGGATTTGGAAAGGAGTGGGGTTAAGGGGACATAGGCTAGGAAAAGATGAAGAAAAAATTTCAAGAGAGTAAAAGCATTAAGTATGGCTAGTCCTTTTGGAAATAATCCTAAACAGGAAGTCACTGTTCAAGAAAGAAGGGCTTCAGGGTAGAGGTTTCTCCAGGCAATGTAGCAAAATGCCTAGTATAAATGAACAGATGGGCAAAAATGTAGGCTTTTAGGTTAGTATTTCTCGGTCATGCCCTGTGTTGCTTAGTACCATGAAGTTTAGGGAAAAAAAATCAAATGCCAAGGAAAGGGAATCGGAAGAATTTGTTAGGTTTTCTGTTGTCACTACCTCCCCAGTGTTGATCCTAGAATAGATTTTAAATCTCTTTTGGGATTATCATTTTTATTCAGTTATTTAAATTGTGTCTAACTTTCCTTGATCCCATTTGTGTTTTTCTCTGCAAAGATGCTGGAGTGATTTGTCATTTTCATCTCCAGCTTACTTTATAGATGAGGAAACTGAGGCAAACAGGGTAGAATGACTTGCCCAGTGTCACATAGCTGTTAAATGTCTGAGGCTGAATTTGAACTCTAGATCTTCAGCAACTCCAGGCTAGCTGCCCTGGACATTATAAGAATTAGCAAACGTTCATATTTTGATTCAGTTCTCATTAAAGGATATGAATTCAAATCTCAGCTCTGTTATTTACTTCCTGTGAAACCTTGGACAAATAACCTCTCTTAGTCCCAATTTCCTCATCTGTAAAATAAAATTGGACTAAATAATCCCCAGCAATTAAAAACTGTCTGAACCTTCTGGGGAAAACTATAAGATTTTGACAATATTCTCTTGGGGGGGGGTATTGTGGCCAAATCCAAATAGAAAGCACTTGGCCAAACACTTAGTGGTATGTGGTCAAATGTTCAAGTGGTCTATGGATCCAATTCTTTGTACTGTAGGTTTATACTGTTTCTTTTCTTGCGATTGCCTTTTCTGGTTCCTTCTAAATGCTGATGCCTTCTGTTTTCAGATTCCTTTCATCTATTCTTTATTTATCTTGTATTTACCTAGTCATTTATATGTTATTGTCACCCCTCACTCCTCACCATTATAATGTGAACTTCTTGAAGGCAAGGGAAGTGTTTATATCTTTTTTGGTATCTCCTGTGTTTAGCATAGTTCCTGGCATGTAGTTAACTTCTCAATAAATGCTTATTAACTAATTGGTTGACTATAACAAAATGGCTATAATATCAGCATTGCTCCTAGCCCCTAAACATTACTGTGCTGATATAGAAGTCGTTTTCAGTTTCAGGAGTTCCTCAGAAAACCAGTTGGGGAAACTCTCCCAGGTGCCAGGTGGCTTGAAATATCTCATCAGGCAGAGTTGTGTGGGAGGATTACTTATTTTTAGCAATGGGTAGGAAGTGAGAGTGAAATATGACTTAGTTGACATTCTGGGTCCTAGACTCATTGGTTTGAGGTAGGCAGTGACATCTTCACTGTAGCCACGTAGAAAGCCCTAAATCAGAAGAATGGAGACTGCGATTCAAAGTAAGTTTTTCGATCTCTTTTTCCCTTAGAATCTACTATGAAATCACGCTGGATTTTTCTTTGACAGCTATTTCACTTGAAATGTTTCTCTGACCTAGGGTTGGGGAACAGATCTGAGTTTGCCACTGTTTCCCAGAAAATACCTATCACTCTGTTTCCCACCTTCCTTTAACTAGGCAAGATACTTCAGAGGGCACATAGGCTTGCTTTACAAGAAGGCAAGTGAGACAAAAAATAGAGGGCTTATTTTAATGTCGATCCAGATTGTTCAGTCAGGAAATAAGTCACAGTCCATCAACCCTTGAGGATGGTCTTTTATTTTAAGTTAGAAGGAAATAACAGTAGCTACAGAGGCATTGCTTGTATCCTGCTTTAGGTAGAAACAATTCTTGAATTTACTGCCTGAGCTGACCCTTATGTCTCATTGTGTTGCGGGTCTCTGTTTTATTACTTCAAACAGTC
This sequence comes from Sarcophilus harrisii, assembly GCF_902635505.1. Lineage (NCBI taxonomy): Eukaryota > Metazoa > Chordata > Mammalia > Dasyuromorphia > Dasyuridae > Sarcophilus > Sarcophilus harrisii. The sequence goes on along the minus strand of NC_045427.1, from coordinate 127,605,193 downwards.
TGTTCTCATAGAAGGTTTGAAAACACAGTCACAGGGACTGGCTTCATTAGCATCCTATACTATATAACCATCTGCTGTTGCTTCCCACATCCTCCATTACTACTCTCACCTAGGGTTTAACCCAAAAGACCTGTTGCTCTTTAAAATTTCTATAGACCATGGCTTTAATGAAAGAAAAGGATGAAATGCTTGCTTTTTTTTTTTTTTTTTTACTAGAGTCATGAATATTGGTTTTGGCTCCTATCCTTACTTTATACCTAATCCCTTGAGGCAGTAATTCCTAGCAAGGGAATGATTGTATTCTAGCAACTCCTAAAATCTAGGGAACATCGAGTAAAAAGCCATTTTTCCTTCCTTAGACTTCATCACCATGACTCAGCTGTACTCCTCTTGGGCCCCTGAGATCTTCTTAACTCATTGGTGAACACCTTTGAGAACCTTTACTTTGAGGAAGGGCCTAGACAAGTTATCCTTCAATCTTCAGATCTCACAATCTTGCTGTTGTGTAGGTATTTAAAAGTGTATTATTTAAAAAAAAATCAGGTGGAAAAAAAGTATGTTATGCATGCATTGTTTTTCCCCTAGAAGAGCCAGTTGTTAAACATTTACTAATACACCTCTGCTAGAATTTCCATGACTCTTGTCTTTTCCTACAATCAAAGCAGATCAATATGTGTATAACAGGCTATAAAAATCGAAGGATCACAGAAACTCAGCATGGGAAGGGTCTTTAGAGGTCATTGACTCAAATCACAGTTCTGCATGGATTTTCTCTATAAGATCCCTGACAAATGGTCATGTAATTTCTTCTTCTTTTTTAGGTGCTTGATAATATTTATTGATTTTTTCACAATAACAATGTATATTTACATGTAATATTTTCTTTTTTTAATTAAAGCTTTTTATTTTCAAAACATATGCATAGATAATTTTCATTGTAAGCCCAATTCATTGATCTTTTCTTTCTCTATTTTATGCAAGTAAGCATATAGATATATAAATTTCCCTTAATAATCTCTTTGGCTGCATCTGCATAGATCATTTTCAACATTCATCCTTGTAAAACCTTGTGTTCCATTTTTTTCTCCCTCATTTCCTTCCCACCCCTCCCCTAGATGACAAGTATATGTTAAACATGTGCAATTCTAAACATATTTCCACAATTCTCATGCTGCACAAGATAAATCAGATCAAAAAGGAAAAAAAATGAGAAAGAAAACAAAATGCAAGCAAAACAACAATAAAAAGTTGTATGCTATGTTGTAATGCACACTCAGTTCCCACAGTCCTCTCTCTGGATGCAGATGACTGTCTCCACCACAAGATCATTGGAACTAGTCTGAAACATCTCATTTTTTTTTATTATAGCTTTTTATTGACAAAACATGCATGGGTAATTTTTCAGCAATGACCCTTGCAAAAACTTCTGTTCCAACTTTTTCCCTCCTTCCCCCCACCTCTCCTAGATGGCAGGCAGTCCTATACATGTTAAACATGTTAAAGTATATGTTCAATATAATATATGTATACATATTTATACAATTATCTTGTTGCACAAGAAAAATCAGATTTAGAAAGAAGGTAAAAATAACCTGGGAAGAAAAACAAAAATGCAAGCAAACAATAACAGAAAGAGTGTAAATGCTATGTTATGGTCTACACTCATTTCCCAGTGTTCTTTCACTGGGTGTAGCTGGTTCTGTTCATTACTGATCAATTGGAACTGATTTGGAGCCTCTCATTGTTGAAGAGAGCCACTTCCATAAGAATCGATCCTCATATAGTATTGTTGTTGAAACGCATAATGATCTCCTAGTTCTGCTCATTTCATCAGTTCATGTAAGTCTCTCCAAGCCTCTCTGTATTCATCCTGCTGGTCATTTCTTATAGAACAATAATATTCCATAACTGAATCATCTTATTGTTGAAGAGAACCATCTCCATCAGAATTGATCTTGCTGTTGCCATGTATAATGATCTCCTGATTGTGTTCATTTTACTTAGCATCAGTTCATATTAAGTCTCTCCAGGCCTCTTTGAAATTGTCGTGCTGATCATTTCTTATAGGACAATAATATTCCATAACATTCATATACCATAACTTATTCATTCTTCAACTGATGGGTAGCCACTCAGTTTCCCATTTTTTGGCAGTATAAGAAGGGCTCCTACAAACATTTTTGCACATGTGGGTCTCTTTCCCTTTTTAAAGATCTCTTTAGGATATAAGCCCAGTAGAGACATTGTTGGATCAAAGGGTGTGCAGAGTTTGATAGCCCTTTGGGCATAGTTCAATATTGCTCTCCAGAATGGTTGTATCAGTTCACAACTCCACCAACAATATATTAGTGTCCCAGTTTTCCCATATCTCCTCCAACATTTGTCATTATTTCTTCCTGTCACCTTAGGCAATCTGAGAGATATAGTGCAACCTCAGAGTTGTCTCAATTTGCACTTTTTTAATCAATAATGATTTAGAGCATTTTTTTTTCATATAACTAGAAATGGTTTTTGTATCTTCATCTGAAAATTATCTTTTTATATCCTTTCACCATTTGTCATTTGGAGAATGGTTTGTATTCTTATGAATTTGAGTCAATTCTCTATATATTTTAGAAATGAGGCCTTTTTCAGAACTCTTGGATTTAAAAATTTCCCCCCAAATTTCTGCTTTCATTCTAATTTTGTCTATTGGTTTTCTTTGTACAAAACCTTTTTAATTTAATATAATCAAAATTATCCATTTTATATTCCATAATATACCTTAGTTTATCTTTTGCCACAAATTTCTTTCTTATTCACAGATCTGAGAGATGGACTGCCCTTTTGTTTTTCTCATTTGCTATAGTATCACTACGCCTAAATCATGAACCTATTTTGACCTTATCTTGGGTGTTAGGTACAGGTCAATGCTTAGTTTCTGCCATACTAATTTCCAATTTTCCCAGCTATTTTTGCAAAATAATGAGTTCTTATCCCAAAAGCTGGGGTTTTTGGGTTTATCAAACATTAGATTACTATAGTCAGTGACTATTGTGTCTTGTGAATCCAACCTATTCCATTGATTTATTACTCTATTTCTTAGCCAGTACAAATTGTTTTGATGACTGTTGCTTTATAGTATAGTTTAGATCTGATACAGCTATGCCACCTTCATTTGCATTTTTTTTCAATAATTTCTTAAAAATTCTTGACCAAATTTTGTTCTTCCAGATAAACTTTACCATTATTTTTTTCTAGCTCTGTAAAATAATTTCTTGGGAGTTTGATTGATATAGCACTGAATAAGTAGATCAATTTAGGTAGAATTGTCATTTTTATTACATTAGTTCTGCCTATGAATGAGCACTTGATATTCTTTCTTGATTAATCTGACTTTATGTGGAAAGTTTTTTCATGATTGTGTTCGTATAGTTCTTGCTATTTTTTGGCAGGTAGATTCCCAAATAGTTTATATTATCTACAGTAATTTTAATTTTAAATGAAATTTTTCTTTGTATCTCTTGCTGCTGGACTTTGCTGATAATATATAGAAATGCTAATGATTTCTGTAGATTTATCTTGTATCATATAACTGCTAAATTTGTGAATTGTTTGTAGTAGCTTTTTGGATGATATTCTGGGATCCTCTAAGTATACCATCATATCATCTGCAAAGAGTGATAATTTGGTTTCCTTGTTACCTATTCTAATTCCTTTTAATTTCTTTTTCTTCTCTTATTCATACTTCTTGAAGAGTTCTAATAATGGAGGTTTTTGAATACCTTCAGTTGCTGATATATTTTTCCTCATATCTTTTTGAACTCTCTATGTGCAATTTATCTTCATTGCTCATGGTTCTTCCTTCTTGGATCAAATAAAACAAGTCATCTTTTTATCCTATAATATCCCTCTAAGTACTTGAAAATTGGATTAAGTTAAAATTTCAAATTTTATTGTCTGAAGCCTAATTCAAGTCCCTTCAACTATTCTTCACTTGGCATTGTTTTAAGAGTCTTTACTAATTGGGCTTCTTCCTTTGGATCAGCTATTATGTATCTATGTCATTTCTGGTGTGGAGTGTGTAATCAGGAATGGTCTTGACAAGGATAACAAAGTTAAAGAGTTACATTATTATTCTGGTGCTGACTGGCATAGTCAATCAACAAGCATTTATTAATCTTTGAATTGGACATTGCTAAATCATGGGAATACAAAAGTAGATCTCTGATTTCAAAGGATACCATTTTTTGTGTTTTTTAAAGCTTTTTATTTTCAAAATACATGCAAAAATAGTTTTCTACATTCACCCTTGCAAAACCTTATGTTCCAATTTTTTTCCCTCCATCTTTACCCCCTCTCTCTTGACATGAAGTAATTCAATATAGGTTAAACATATGCAATTCTTCTAAACATATTTCCATATTTATCATGCTACACAAGAAAAATCAGATAAAAAGGGGGAAAAATGAGAAAGAAAATAAAAAGCAAGCAAACAAACAACAAAAAAGTGAAAATACTATGTTGTGTGTGATCCACACTCAGTCTCCACAATCCTCTCTCCAGGTGCAGATGGCTTTCTTCATCACAATTCCATTGGAACTGGCCTGAATGACCTCACTGTTGAAAAGAGCCACATCCATCAGAACTGATCATCATGTAATCTTATTGTTGCTGTGTACATTGTTTTTTTGATTCTACTCATTTCATTTAGCATGTAAGTTTCTTGAGGTCTTTCTAAAATCAACCTGTTGATCATTTCTTATAGAACAATGATATTCCATAGCATTCACATACCAAAATTTATTCAGCCATTCTGCAACTGATGGGCATCCATTCAGTTTCCAGTTTCTTGCCACTACAATAAGGACTACTACAAACATTTTTGGACTTGTGGATCCTTTTCTCTTTTTTATGATCTCTTTGAGATTCAGGAAGGGACACCAATTTTAATAGGGAAATTAATATGAGAATATCTATGAATATGCAAGAAATATGTATGATAGATGGAAGGTAATATTGGAGGAAAGGCACTAGATAAGGAGAACCAAAAAGGACTTTTTACAGGACATAGGAGGAAGCCAAAGAAACCAGGAGGTAGAAAGTAAGGAGGGAGAACACTCTAGCTGTGATGGACAGACTGTGAATGTACACATGAAGAGGAGCAAAATGTGAGAAAACTGGAAAGAGAGCAAGGGTCTAGGGTATGAAGATTTAAAAATGAAAGCACAAGTTTATATATGATCTAGAAATTTTATATTTGTATTAGAAATTCTAAGATGCAAAGATAAGATGGAACCACTGAAGTTTATTGAGTGGGAGTGAAAGTGACCAGAGCAGACCTAAACTTTAGGAAGATCACTTTGATAGCTGAGCAGAGAATGGACTGGAGTAGGGAGAGATGAGGCAAACCAATCCGAAGATTATAACAGTAGTCCAGGCCTGAGGCCTGCACCAATGATATTGTGGGAGTAGAATTAATAGGATTGAATATGGAGAATGAGAGAGAATGAGATATTGAAGATGACAATTAGGTTGTGAGCCTGATTGAAGGGAGTTAGGATATTTCCCTTAAGAATAATATGAACATTTTGAAGAGAGGTGCTTTTGTTTTTGAAACAAAAATAATGTCCAGTTTTTAAAATGTCTAATTCTTCAAACTGTCCAGGAAGCACATGGAGATTGGTAAAAATAGTTACTTTAAAATAACAATTAAGGCTTTGGTCTGGTTTTGCTAATCTTGATTGTATGTCAATGAGTATTCTGGTATACCTTACCTTTAGAGTTGGCATTTAAAAAGATAGATAAGTTAGAAGGGAGAGAGAGAGAGAGAGCTAGAGAAAGAGAGGAAGAGGGAGAGACAGAGAGAGAGAGGAAGAGGGAGAGACAGACAGAGAGAGAAAGACATGGAGAGAGAGACAAAGATGGAGAGAGAGAGACAGAGAGAGAGAGAGACAGAGAGAGAGAGACACAGAGAGAAAGAAAGAGAGAGAGAGAGAGAGAGAGAGAGAGAGAGAGAGAGAGAGAGAAGGAGGGAGAAGGGCAGAAGAAGGAGAGATGAGAGAGTTAGGTTGAGGAAGGACTATAGATATTTGGATTCACTGCCTCATCTCTCCCCACTCTGGTCCATCCTTCATTCAGTTCATGTAACCCCAGTATTGGAGGAAGCAGATAACCAGAGATGTCAGCTATTGGAGAAAATGGTGAGACAACAGGAAGTTCTCAGGTAAACAAAGGGATTCCTAGACTAAAGGTTCTGAGTGTAGAAGAAAAAGTCTCAGTTCCAGTCCTAAGTAAGAACCATTATATGAAGGAGCAAATCCAAATATAATCTTTCATTAGTATATAAGTTTTGTGTTGCTTCCTGCTTTCCCCATCCACAAAAATCTCATCCACAAGGTCATACTTTAAGTCTATATATGTCCCAGTGGGGAATGGAAGCTTATTAAAAGGAAAAGGGTCAACTTTCAGTCCCAACTATTTTATCCTTCAAGGTAACTACTCCCCACCGTGGAATACCATTATTTTGGAAGGCTCTGTAGGTCTCTGTGGAGTATTGGGATCCATGAGAGGAGAGAGGGGATTTGCCTTGGCTGCTTGCAGGTTGATTTATGAGTCCTTTGTGTTTTCCATTTTTTGAACTAAATAAAGTCTGTCTTGTATTCTATGTGTTTTTATCATAAGGGTTTGTGTAGGAGCCAAGGGCTCTTTTAACCTTTCTTTTAAAGCTCTTGTAGTTCAAAAGTGTCAAACCCAGCTGGCAAAAATAGCCAGCAAAACTCCCACAGAGAGTTAGTCTATAATGGGAAAATGTTTAATACAATCAACAAAAGTACAATACCACATAAAAGATGTTAATTTGTGGTTTTCTCAGTCAATAAATTACCTGCTAGAATCTGATTTTTTTATGAGTTCAATGCCACTGTTGTAGTGATCTAAAATGAAATATATTCAGGTGTTCCCTGTAAGGGAATGAGCCAAAGAGATGATACATTCCCAAAATTAGATTTTGTCCATTTAAGCCTAGAACTTTGGTTCTTGTTTACTGATTACATGAAAATGTAAAACTCAGAATCGAAAACAATATTCCTTATTTAGGCTGACCTACTCAGAATATCACTAATTTTTTTTTCTCTGAAGACTATGCTTCCATAAAATATAACTTGAGTTTACATTAGATTTTATGGCTCCTATGTTATACTCATTGAACTTGTAGTCCACCAAAATCCCAAGAGCTGTTTTCAAATAAATTATTATTGAAGCCTTAACTCTCCCAGTCTACACCAGTCCAATTGATTTTTTGAACTCAAGTATATGTTTCCTCATTGTCCTATTAAATCTGACATACCATTTTACCTGTCAGTCTTTTTTATATCATTATTGTATAATTAAAAAAATTTTCATTGAATTCTGTGTTTTATGTTATTTGCCAAGTAGATTAGGAGATGTAGGATAAGCTAAGATAAGAATGTGGAAGTAATATACAGAGAAATTTAAAACTGGAGATTAGCTTTGAGAACTAATGGTAGGTAGTGTTGTAATACAAACATCATGTCTATTTAAACCAAGTTCATGTCTGATCAAATCTTCAACACAGCTTTTTTCCATCTTTTTGTATCTGATCATACTTTAACTATCTGTAGGAAATGCTGTAACCCAGTAAGTCCATTTAAATAACTTTGTTTTCTATTTTCTGAAAACAATTCAACCTCTGGTTCACTTTAGTGTCATACTATGACAAAAAGGAATGATTAGATGTGAATATTTTCAAAGTGGACCTATTTTAAGAAGTGGAATATTCATGATTTGTCTATCTATGTATCTATGTATCTATCCATCTCTTTTGAAATATCAGGGCTGTTGCCATATTTCCAAACTATTTTTTCTGGAGGGAAATCAAGACCATGACCCTCAGATGTAAGACACATGCTTATTCCCTGGCATCCCAACCAACCAAATGGCATCTTGATCATTTATTCAGTGAGCCCCATTGTGTGATAGCCAAGATTTCACAAGAGATCAACATGATAAGGGATGAGTTGGATGAAACTACTAGGAAAAATAGCAAGGGGAATTCACTTTTGAGAATGCACTGGTAACTAAAAATGGCCCAGATACCTCTCCTCCAGCACACCAATGAAGGGATCCTCCCCTCTTATCTACAGAGAACTTTTTGTTTTGGGATAGTATCAGTTTTCTCCATTCAAATATCTTCTCCAGCTTTCTAAAATTAATTTTGTTGTAAGTTATGACTGGTGAGCTTTGTTGGTTGAAATGAAAGGCTAAATAAGTCAAGGATAGAGATTAAAGGGCTAGAAGCAGCATGCCAGTTGCCACAGGTCTTCCCACAAGAGACTGGAATGAACAGTTTTTGCTGTTCTTGAAGTTTTTTCCCCAGGATTAAAGAGAAACAAACTGGCCATGCTGACTGGGCTTCTTCTGGCTAAATGGCACTTGATGAATTAATTCTTAATGGCCTTTATCATGAGAATTTAGCATTGGAGTGACTTCTGCAGTAGAATTTAAGTAATAGGTAGATGATTTCAGTCAGCAGCCCTAACACTAATCCTCACCCCAACTAAGAGGTAGGGCTCTAAAGGAGTGCCCTAAGAATGTGGAACTACATATATGCATTTAAATATAGATACAAAATATGTACAAATTATAATAAGATAAATTTTTAGAGGCATAAGATATAAATAATTGGAATTAGGAAGGCCTTCATATAGAAGATGTTTGAAATGAACTTCAAATAAAACTAAGGATTCTAAAAGGCAAAAATTAGAAGGGAGAGTATATTCTAGACCTTAGAGGGCAACTTGCATAAACATCATATATTAATGGGGACAAAACTGAGGTTCTGGGTTTACAGAGACAAAATTTAATCTCAGAGACATCCCTCTTTGAGGAGGGAATTCACCTGCAGAGAACATCTGAATGTATTTCATTTTAGATTTCTACACAAAAGCATCAAATTCATATAAAAACAAATCCTTGCAAGCAATATTGACTGAGAAAACTTAAAATTATGTGGTATTGTATTTTTATTGATTGTGCCAAACATTTCCTAAAGACAATAGTTTTTGCCCTGTTTAGCATCACTAATGGCAGTCCAGACCCTTTGCCACTTTTGAAAAAAACAACTTGAAGCATCTGCTCTCCCAGTGAGGGTGGAAAGATGGACATCTGGTATTATTCTTTTCCCATGTAAAGCATAGCTCCCATATTCATTCTCTGGAGTCATTGAGGAAAATCTTCTTCATCTCCAAAGAGTGTACATTGAACTTAGTGTTCATGAAATACTAGACTTCTTCCAGGCAGGAACAATGCATTCTTTGTCTTTCATTCATCTTTAAGATTTGTAAGTTGTAGGAGGGAGCCTAACAAATATTTGAGGATTTTAAATTAGGCTTAATTAATAATGATATCCCAAGGATTTGTTGGAGTATTACACTTATCAGTATAAATTGCAACTTCCTCATGCATTTGAAATGTTCATGTGTGTGTGAAATATTGGGGTTTTAAAAAGTCTTCAGTAGATGGTCAAACTTCTGCTGTTGAGGTGTTTTTTTACTAAGTTAGTCTAATTTTCAAACCTTAAACATCTAGCATATTGTTGGGCTTCTATCAATTAGTCAACAAATAATCATTTATTAAGTGGATATTATGTTTTAAACATGCTAGGGAATGGGAATTAAAAAAAAATAAAGCACTTTTGAAGAGCTTACATGTTACAGTGTAAAACTACATATATGGCTATAAATACATATATAAAATAAGTATAAATTCAAAATAAGATAAATTTTTAGAGAGATAAGAAAAAATAATGGGGATTAGGAAGGCCCTCATATGGAAGATGTTTTTGAGCTGAGCTTCAAAGGAAACAGAATTCTTAGAGGCAAAAATTAAAAGGGAAAGTACATTCTAGACCTTGGAGGGCGACTTGTATAAAGACCTAGAGATGAGAAGATTGATTCTCATATGTGAAGTACAGCTAAAAGGACTGTTGTGAATTACAATAAGCCTAGAAAGGTCAATTTGAGTCAAATAGCAAAGGACTTTAAGTGTCAAAAAGGGGAATTTTTATTTTAGCCTAGAGGTAATAGGGAGACACTTGAGATAACTGAGGAGAATTATATGCTTGGACTCATGTTTAAGATTTATCACTTTGACAGTTTAGCAGTAGATATATCAGAGAGGGCAAAGACTGGATGAAGAAAGATTAATTAGGAGATCATTCAGTAATCAAGGTGAGAAGCGCTAAGGATATATAAATAAGGATGGTAGGTACAGGAATAGAGAAAAGGGTACAGATATAAGGTAATTTCTTTGGTAGAAATGATGAGACATTCCAACTAATTGAATATTTGGGGTAAGGGAGTGTAAGGAATCAGTGATGAATCTTGATTTGTGAGAAGGGATAACTACAAGCATGATGATATTGTCAAAAGAAATCAAAATGTTTGGAAGAGTGGTGGGTTTTAGAGAAAAGATGACTAATTTTATTTCAGACAGGTTGAGTTTGAGATGCTCATGTGTCATCTATTTGACAATGTCTGATTAAAAACTGATGATATAGGATGAGAGAAAGAGAGAGTAGGTAAGGATGGTAGTTGAACCCAAGGGAGTCAGTAAAGTCACCGAGAATGCAAAGAAGAGTGATCAGGACAGAATTTTAGGGTTTATAACTATAATTGTAAACATGATATGGATGATAATTAACTCTGGTTGTCCTTATGGCATTTACCATTCTTTCTCCTTTAATAACCAAAGCCAAAGTTAAATCCAGGGTCGCTTCTGAGTCACAAACATTAAAAAAATTATTCTTATTAAAATAAAACCAATTGCAATTTCTGTATATTGGTTTGGCTCAAGTTAGTGATAGAATTTCCTAAATTCCTTCACTTACCATGATTTTCATTATATCCCTGGTTTATTCTGAAAGAGGATGTCCCATATGAGTATTCAGTCCCATAAGATTATGAAATAAACATCTAAAAAAATAGTCAAACAGAATCTTTTTAATTAAAGGAAAAATTTGTTAGGGACTTCAGCCAGTTTCATGACTGAAACAGTTCATTTTTTTGTATCTAATTTTTCTTTTTTCCTACTTCTCTTCCCTTATTCCCCATTACCTTTCGTCCTCCTTGTTCCAGTTATTTTCACTGTTGTTGTCATTTCATATTCTGATAATACTTCAAGATTGGAAAATGCTTCCTCCACAAAACTCTGGGGAGTAGGTAATATATTATTATCTCCATCTTATAGCAGAAGGAACAGAACCCTAAAGAGGTGAAAAAGTTTATTTAAGAAAAATTTACTTAGTCATATAGTTAGTATGTTATAGTTAGTAATATATTCAATTTCAGATCCAGCCACTGTTTTTCATCTAATTCAGACATAGCATAGGATGAGAAACTTTTCCAAATCCTTTGCTGAAATCTGTTGACCACATTTACTGTATTCCCTTCATCTATTTGTCTAGTTATAGTGTCAAAAAAGGATATGAAGTCTCTGTGACAAAATATATTCTGGATAAAGTTATACTGACTTCATTTTTTTGCATTTTATTTTTTTTAATAATAGCTTTTTGTTTTCTTTTTCTTTTTTTGTTGAGGCAATTGTGGTTAAGTGACTTGCCCAGGGTCACACAGCTAGTAATGATTAAGTGTCTGAGGCTGGATTTGGAATCAGGTCCTCCTGAATTCAGGGCCAGTTTTCTATCCATTAAGCCATCTAGCTGCCTCAATAGCTTTTTTATTTTCAAAATACATACAAAAACAGTTTTCAACATTCACCCTTGTAAAACCTTGTGGCTCAAATTTTTCTTCCTTCCTTCCCCTCATCCCTCCCCTAGATAGCAAGTAATTCAATATAGGTTAAACATGTGCAATACTTCTAACCATACTTTCACATTTTATCATGCTGTACAAGAAAAGGAAAAAAAAATGAGAAAGAAAAAAAGCAAGCAAATAAATAAAGTTGGAAACACTATGTTGTGATCCACATTAAGTCCCCATAGTCCTCTTTGCGAATGCAAATGGCTCTATCACAAGTCTGTTGAAATTGGCCTGAATCACCACATTGTTGAAAAGAGTTAAGTCCATCAGAGTTGATTATCACATAATTTTGTTGTTACTGTGTACAATGTTCTCTTGATTCTGCTAACTTATATGCTCACTTCTAATGGTCACCACTTTCCTTTAAACCTATTAACAAATGACCTAATCCAAATGATGCTTACAAAAAATTCCTTCTTAATATATGCAATAAGAATTGTAGCTGTTTAGTTTTGTCTGATTCTTTGGATCCCACTTAGGTTTTCTTGGCAAAGATACTGGAGTGGTTTCATTTTTCAGCTCATTTTTACAGAAGAGAAAATTGGGGAAACAGAGTTAAGTGACTTTACCAGGTCACACATCCAGGAAGTATATGAAATCAGGTCTTCCTGCCTCCAGATCTGTCATTCTATCTATTGTACCACCGAGTAGATTCTATACTACTATACTACAGGTATAGCTTTTTGCTTTAAGATTCTCCATAAGTGAAGAAGAACTTACTACTTACTGAGGCATCCCTTTCCATTTTGGGGTAACTCCAATTGTTAGGAAGATTTTTAAAACTGGCATCCAGTCTAAAATTTCCTTTTCCTCCATTTCTATCCCATCGCTCCTTACTTCTGCCATAATTGTAGTAGGTTGTAAATGTAAAGCTGCAAGAGACCTTAGAGGTCATCTAATCTAATATCCTGAGACAACTCAGAGAAAACTGAGACTAAAAGAGGTTTAAATAAATTGCTCAAGATTACAATGTAATAAATGTCAGAGCTAAGATTTGAACTCTGATCTTATGCCTCCAAGTTTGGTGTTCTGTTCCCAGTACCATACTGTTTTCCCTAAAACAAAAAACAAACAACACCCAAGTATAATCCTGTTTCCACATGACTGTCCTTCAAATATTTGGTGACTACTACCTTAACTTTCTGGAATCTTTTTCTGTAGGCTAAAATTTCCCAGTTCTTTTAATTGATCCTTATATGGTGTGAATCTTAAGCTTGTTACTATCCTGATTACACTCGCCAGAAACTTTCTAGCTTACCAATGCTCTTCCTAAGATGTGTCATTTAGAATTGAATGTCTTATTCTTTCTGCAGTCTGGCTGGGGCTGAGTAGAGTGGGACTATCTCCTTTTTATTCCTGGAAGCTGGGACTCTCTTAAATCATCCTAAAATCACATTAGCTTTCTTGGTTGTCATATCACACGGTTCATTCCTATTGACCTTACAGTCTATTGTGGCTTTATACAGCCTGCAATTCGCTTTTTTCCCTTCTCTTTCTCCTTCTCAGTTCAAAGGTTGTTTTTTCTTGAAAGTGAAAAACAAAAACAAACCCCAAACAAACCAGAATAAGTTGAACAGTCCAGCCTTTTTTCTCTCATCCATTATTGTCTTCCTATCCACTCTGAACAATGGTTCTGTACCTTCATCGATCCTTCTCTTGTTCCCACAGAGATAAAAAAAAAATGGAGAACATGAACATATTTCACAGAAGGAAAAGGTGTGGATTGGTAATGGTCATCAATGATGAGATGGGTGTCCATCTTGCTGGGATTGTGGAGGGACGCTGGAAATAAGGTTTACCTCACAAGTTGTTCTGATCAGATTTAACTGATCCAATCTTGACAAAAGGCAGGATGCTCCATGGTGGTAGATTCTGATGGTACTATTTAGTCAGGAATATCATTTACAGAGATAGAAATGGTGAGTGATTTATTTAAGTACCTAGTTCATTAAATAAATAAGATGTTAATGACTCAAACAATATAAGATTTGAAGGATAAGATAGAGCAGAACAGGAATTCAGGTCCTGACTGGTGCTGAGGAGAAGCCTGTTCAGCTTTGGACCATATTTTGCAGCAGGGCTTCTCTGAAAGGGACTCCTGGCTAAATGACAGCTTCTGCAGCCATCTTAGAGTAAGGATGAAAATAATAGTGATAGTATTTTTGCAGCAGTCTATGTAACTCGTTTGTGACCTCCTCTGCAATGTTGTTTGGAGGTACAGAACTCTGTCTCCCTGGGTCTTGGATGGGATATCTGAATTTAAATCTGTCCTCAAAATGTCAGGATCAGGAGTCGTAGTCTTGTGAAGATGAATTATGTAAACAAGTTACAGTAATGGAATTCTTATTTATAAACCATATTTTAGGAGGCTTGCTCCTACCATTAAAAAGAAAAGGCTCTGCTAAATTTCAGCTTGTTAAGAAAATTTATCATACTGGGAAGGGGGGTGGATTGGGGAAACCATTTAGAGTAGGGACTTAATAAATGCAAGCTAATGATTGTCCATAACTGCTTTCCTCATTTTGGAAGTTCAATGGGTGGGAGGGAAAAAGAGGTGTGCCTTCCATTTTCTATTACTCTTCAATACAAAGGACATAGGTCTTTCTTTTGACAGGCTAAACAGTGAGAAATAAAGAGTCTATTATACTCCCTTATATTTTCTCCTAGCCTCCCTTCATTGGGGAGGGGTAATATTGATCTTTTTCATCTCACTTCATCTCTGATTCCCCTCTTGTGATAGCATCTTATTTTTTACTTTTGTTATGAGGCAACAAAATAATTAGAAACTCAAGCTCTCCATGTGACTCCCTGCCACCCTCCTCCCCAATCCTAGTCCCTGTCTACATTCTAGCTCTGAGAGCAAAGCAGAATGAAAGCGAGTGACCTCCTGGCCCATTGTGATCTGCTAAGGTGCTGGAGTTTATTCATTAGTGTCATACAAAAGCAAACAGCACTTTCCCTGACAGGAGTCCTCCATCACTCAACATCCGCTACTCATCAGACTAGTGAACAAGCTTTCCCTGCTGCTCATTACTGCCCAGAGACATTGTGGCCTTTTAAAATAGCCTGGAGGATAGGCCCTTTCAGAATCCCGACAGAATAGATTCCATCCTTTCTAAGACACTCTTTGGCCTCTCTTGCCTCAGCAACAAATGGTTCAAGCCTTCTATTGTCTAATTCAACACTTATTAAGTTCCTTCGCTGAGCCAAGCTCAGGGCTGGGTGCTATGGATACAGAAAACAAAAAAGGGAACATCCCATGCCCTCAAAGAGCTCACATCCTACTGAGTTGTTTCCAAAAGATGAGACTGAAATTCAGAACATTTTGATTTTATGGGGAAAAAAAAAGACTCTGCTTGCATATCAGAGACTCCCAGTTACTTTTCTTGGCCGAGTGCAACCTTTAAGCCCAAGTCACTTAAAAAATAATAAAACATATATGGAAGGTACAGTGCTAAGACAAAACAAAAGGGTTACTGTCTTCGATCACTTATATTTTCTTATGGAGCATAATGGGGAAAGTGCACTATACATACAGAGAAGTAAATGTAGAGTATCAATAGTTTGCAGTTGTGGGTCCACCATTCAAAGCATCTTTTCTGGGGAACTTAGATGATGGTAAATGCTGGTTCTGTAACCTGTGTGAGAGTGAGAAAAGCCATAGAAGGTATTTGTCCTCTCTTGTAAGATTCCTATAAATACAATCAGGCAGGCAAGCTGCCAGTATCAAAGGCCTGTAATATATAAAGGGCGCATTTAATAGAGGTCTGTGGTATTTCTAAGCGAGAGTGGAGGGCATGACAAATCTGTCAAGAGTCAGAAAGGGGCTATCAGGATGGTGAGTGCCCACTTTCTGGTGCCCACTGGGTCCTGTGACTGAATGAGAAGTGCTACTTGAGAATATACACACACAAACACATGCACACACAAACACACACACCCTTCTTCAAGGAGCAGAAGCAAATAAGTTAGGCAGTCACTTGTGGAAGCCTTTGTCCACCTTAGAAGCAACATCTGAGCAATGTTGAAGGAAGAAGGAAAAGTTAACCACCAAGGAATGGACTGAAGGGTCAGGATGTAGCTGAGGATAAGTGAGAGGGTTTCTAGGGATTGGAGTGAGGGGCTGTGTGCCCCACAATGGCAGATGCTTCTGAGTCAGAAATCACAGAGGCTTGTTTTACAAATGAGGAAAGTAGTGCCATTAAAAGACAATTATTCAAGTGGTGTGAGTCAGCCCTGCAGCTCCTGGTACTGCTGAGCTGAGCATGAAGAGGGAGTGATGTGGGGATGTTAGATTATTATTATTGTTTTTAGCACAAACCTTTAGCTGGAAAAGAAAGCTTGAACCTACTCTGAGCTGTCAGATCATCAGCGACCTGCTGGGGCAGGTCACAACAAAGAACACACAGGGAGATACTATCCTCTGCTCATTGAATGCTTTCAAGAAGATGCTGCACTTGGAAAGAAGGCTTCTCCCTTCTGAGATGCATGGTAGGAAATGGAGGGCCATGAGGAGGTTTTGTTCCACCTTCCTCCCACAGATCACACGGAGGAGCACCGCACCGCAGATCCAGAGCTGGAAAGGACCTTGAACGTCAACTTATCCAACTCTACATTTTTATACATGCGATCAAAAATCTGTAAAGGTAACATGATTTACCCATTGTCATACAAGTAATAAGAGATAAAGCCATTATCTGAGCCCAGTACTCTGACTCTAAACCTAGCTTTCTTTCCCCCTATACTTCTCAATTATATGAAAATCATGAGCCATCTATGCCTCCTTTAAAAAAATGTTTTTATTACAGACTTAACAAGTATAAAAATAAAACAAGCATTTCCATCTCTATACTACAAGAGAAAAAAGCAGCTAACTAGAAAAGTAGATAGCATTTTTGGGTCTAGATTCAGAAAGACTTGAGTTCAAATACAGCCTAAGATACACATTATCTGTGGCAGGTCACTTACCTTCTTCCTGTATCAGTTTCCCCATCTGCAGAGTGTAGGAAATAACAGAATCTATGCTGCTGTGAGCAGCAAATGAGATAATATTTATAAAGTGCTTTGTAAACCTTCAAGTACTTGATAAATGCTAATAATAATAGCTCATATTTTGGGGGATTGCTATCAGTTGCTTTGCTTTCATGAGAAGCTTTGGGGCAGTAATAGAATGTTTCCAATTTCCCAACAGAAATTCAGTCCAAGCAATTTGGAACTATGTGAAAGGGCTATAAAATTGTGCATATCCTATGACCCAGCAGTGTGTCTATTGTATCTGTATCCCAAAGAAATCATAAAAGAGGGAAAAGGATCCACATGTGCAAAAATGTTTGTAGTAGCTCTTTTTGGGGTGGCAAAGAATAAGAAAATGAGTAAATACTCATCAATTGGGGAATGTCTGAATAAGTTATGGTATTTGAAAGTAATGGAATATTATTGTTCTATAAAAAAATGATGAACAAGCTGATTTTAGAAAGGCCTGGAAAGATTTACATGAACTGATGCTGAATGAAACAAGATGCAAAACCAGGAATACATTGTACACAATAACAGCAAGATTATATGATGATCAACTATGACAGACTTGGTTCTTCTCAGCAGTTCAGTGATCCAAGGCAATCCCTATAAACTTTGGATGGAAAATGACATCCACATCCAGAGACAGAATTATGGAGACTGAATGTAAATCAGCTCATGCTATGCTCACTTTTTTTCCTTCTCAAAGTTTTATTTTTTCTCTCAAAGTTTTTCCCTTTAGTTCTGATTTTTCTCTCCCAACACAATTCATAAGGAACTAGGTAAAAAAAAACCAATGTATATGCATAAAACGATGACAACAACATAATTGGGAAATATTCAACAAAGTAAATAAAGTATACACTGAAATATAGATAAAAAAGCAGAAAAATGCAGTCCATTCTTTTCATGCAGTTTAATTCTGAGTATAATTTGCTGTCCATTTATACATAACTGAGGAGATATCTATCTCCTTCAGCTCACTTCTTGTATGACTTCATAAAGGACTTTTGCTTGTCTTTAAAACTCTAGCTCATTCTACTCCCCTCTCTTCCCTCTTTACTATCCAGATTCACCATGATAGTAACTTCTACCTTACTCATCTATATGGGAAAAAAAGATTGAAGAGAGCAGGGACTATCTTTTTTATATTTTTATCTCTAGTGCTTAGCTTAGTGCCTGGCACATAGTAGATGCTTAATAAATGTTTATTGACTGACTTGTTCCTCCTTCCATGCTATCTTATGGTGAAACTGCAGATGGTGGTAACTGAGGTTTCTATCTTGGACAAATATGTATTTTTCAGGTCCTATCAGTAGGGAGCTTGATGGTGAAGAACAAATCAGTCAAAGGCCAGAATGAAAGAACATTGATCTGGATTCCTTGTGTCTGCTGAAAAGAAGCTCGAATTCACAAAAAATAATCATAAGATAAGATAAAGTGAGCAAAACCAGGAGAATAAACTCAGTAATAACTACAACATTATAAAGAAAACAACTTTGAAAGATTTGGGAACTTTGATCATTTTAAATGATCAACCATGATTTTAGAGGATTAATATCAAATATTACTACCCACCTCCTGCCAGAGCAATCATGGACTCAAGATGCAGAAAAAAAACATATATATGTAGAGATGGAAATTGTTTTGCTTCCCTATACATATCTTGAGGATTTTCTTTTTCCTTGTTTTTATTTTTTCAGGGGAGGTGGGAAGAAGAGAAAATGAATGGTTAATCGAAATGAGAGAGACAGAGACAGAGACAGACAAAGAAACACACAGAGACACACAGACAGAGACAGAGAGCCAACAGACAGAAAAAGAAACAAAAAAAAAGCAGGTAGCCACAAAAGCCTGCTTAGTATTTCTGGGTCATTGTGCTTAGGACAAGATCATTGGTGTTGCTGCTGGTAAAGGTTTGGGAAATATGATGCTATCTGAGATCCCCAGTCACACAGCTCCTGTCGAGGAGAAACAAATAACCAACAGAATATTGGTGGCAAAGTCACTTCTGTACATGCTGCTGTCAGCAGTAAGAAGGACACCTGATGTGCCACTACAAATCATGGCTTTTGGTGCTTCCATAACAGCCTCAAGTGGGATATTGCCCCTCATCTCTAAACATGTTTCCATCTGTTCCTCTTCCTGAAAGTATGTATAGGGATTAGTGTTATACAAACAGAGGTGCTTAAGAGGCCATTTTAACACTGGAAGAAATTATAAGGGAAAAATCTCTCCCTTTAGGACAATTCACAATAAATTCATAAATTCATCTAGGATGAACTGTTCCCAGAACCAGGAAGGGGTCTTTCTTTATCTTATAGTTATAGCTTCTAACTCAGGAAGTTTTCATGATTAAAGGAAAGATTTCACAAATTTTCATGCCCTTCTGATAATTCTTCTAGGAAAATCTGGACTTTGATGGATGTGACCCGCCCTCCTTCCCATTTGCTATCAATACTGTATTTTATAATACCCTAGGTGAAATCTCAAATTCCCTCAAATCTTCACTTTTTCCCTGACCTAGACTATAAGGTCAGTTAAACTTTTTTTTTTTTCCTGAGATAAGAGTAAAGATCAGGGTTTGGATTGGGGGAGGAGTATCTCCACCTGTCAAGATCTTACCAATATTTCAAGTCTGATGACATGCTTACCCTGTGAAGAAGCTTTCCCTGGTTATTCCTGGCCGGTGTGATCTTGTTCTCCTATTAAAAATCCTGTTATACTTTGTTTATACCACTACTTTGTGCCATAACTATGTTATGTCAACCAGGCCATAAATGTGAAATCTCCTTACACCATGAGAAGGAAGCAGATAAAACTTTCTCATGTACATGTGCTAGGATGCTTTGGCATCCCAGGCT
This sequence comes from Sarcophilus harrisii, assembly GCF_902635505.1. Lineage (NCBI taxonomy): Eukaryota > Metazoa > Chordata > Mammalia > Dasyuromorphia > Dasyuridae > Sarcophilus > Sarcophilus harrisii. Next base: position 127,585,494 of record NC_045427.1, on the reverse strand, counting down.
ACTGTTTCTAGAGTGATTGAAATCAACCCAGACCTCCCACCTAAGCCTTTTCCTTAACTTACATATTAGATAGGTATTTCCTCAAGACATGCAGATGATTTTAGCTCCCTGTGGTATCAACTTTCTGGCTATTATGGAACTCACATATAGTATATTGGAAACTAGAATCAGAACATCTCTATTTGAAAAGAACCAGTGGCAAAAACACTGGCATTAGAGTTAGGGGACCTGGATTCAGTTCTTTCCTGTGACATTTGCTGCCTGTGCAGTCTTGGAAAAATCAATTAAATATTTCTGGGCCTTAGTTTCTTCATCTGTAAAATGAGGAAGCTGGCTTCAGAGCTCTGGATTTATGAATTCTATAAATGACATAATTTTGAACAAGACATTTTCCTTTTTTGTACCTTAGCTTCCTCACCTGTAAAATAAAGTGGTTGAATTATATTGGAGTGTCAAAACTTATTTTTATTATGGATCCCCTTTTGGCAGAAACCTATGGACCTCTTCTTTGAATAGTGTTGGTTATATCTATAATTGAAAGAAACAATAAATTTCATATAGAAGTTAGTAAAAAGAAAGATGTGATCCCCTCCCCCTCCAAGTTCATGGATCTTCTAAAATTTACCCATGGATTCCTTGGGCATTCATTGAGCCTCATGTTAAGGACCTCTGAAGCAGATGATACTTAAATTCCCTTCCTTCCAGTTCTAAATCTTAATTCATTGAAATCCCAGGAAAGATTACTTGGAGAACAGAGCAACACATTTGGGGCATAAACAATCCCAGTCACAGCTCCCAATCTTTTTCTGTAAATGCCAGAATACATCCTTCCACTGTTGTGCCTCAATATTGACACTCACCAGCACTGACTGACCCTTAGCACTCACCTCAGATAAAGCAATCAGCAGTAGCTGCCCTTAGACTAGTAATGAGCATCTTCTGTGCCTGCTCAGCTTTCTTACAGATCCAGCCTTTCCTGCTGCAGAGGGGGCAGAGGGCTGTGGTTCCCTGAGCCCCTGCTGGGATGTTTCTTATCCCTCAATTATTAGCAAAGGAGACTATAACTTCTAGGGCTTTTGGTAGAATGTCTAATACCAGGCAACAGAGCAGCAGAGATTCCTCAAACAATTCCTGCTTCCACAGAGCTAATTTATTAACCATTTCTCTCATGTAGTAGGTAGGCATATTTATTAAATATTTGTTAAATGAACGAAGGCACAAAACTATCTTTCATTGTGGTTACCTTGCTGATTACCCTGGGTGTGCTAATGGTCCCAGAGCTGGTGCTCCCATAGGTAAGTATTGTGTAAAAGCTGGAGAACAAACCTAGGAGTTTGAGCAGACCGTGAGCTTAAAATGAATCATCAGAATGACAGGGCAGCCAAAAAAAAAAGCTAATGCATTTTTGGCTGCATCAGGAGAATAATAATGCAAAAAGTAAAGGAAGTGATGGTCCCTCTGTGGCCTGACCAGGGCAGACATACATCTGGAGAATTGTGGTCAATTCTGGGAGCTACTTTTAGAAAGGACAATGGCAAACTGGAGTCTGTCCAAGGAAGGTTGACCCAGGATGGTGAGGGCCTGAGAACTATACCATATTAGAATCCAGAAAAAGAATTGAATATCCTTAGTTTAGAAAAGGAGAGACTTGGAGTAAAGCAAGGTTAAATAAATACATTCAAATATGTGAAAGCCTGTCATGTATTAGTACTTAGGATCACAGATCAGTGGCTACAGTGGTTAGACACTGCTCAGCTGAGGTCCTAGGGCTTAGCAACGAGCTTCAATCTCTATCCTTCATCAGCTATCATGATTTGCCTGGGTTCATTATTCTTAAATAGTCTGATTTCTACAGAGGGGAAGTTATTATTCTTTCATCACATCTGTCTCTTTGTGACCCTGTTTGGGGTTTTTCTTGGCAAAGACATTGAAGTGTTTTGCCATTTTTTTCTTCAGTGAATTAAGACAAACCAAGTTAAGTGACTTGCCCAGTCACACTGCTGGTAAATGTCTGAGGCCAGATTTGAACTCACAAAGATGAGTCTTTCTGATTTTAAGCCAGGTGTTTTGTCCATTATGCCATGTAGTAGCCCCCTTTTTCTGTTCATTGGTTTCACTTCATGCACCACAACATAACTACTTGATGACAGTTACTTACAGAGTTATAAATTACAGAAATAGTTATGAGTTTAAAAACCAAGAATCTTGTTTTCCAAAAATCTGCCTTCATAAGACCCTACAGCCAGAATCTGCCTCTTATTATTCCAAGTTTCATATCACCTATGTTGGTTAAGCAACCAAATGAGTGATGTATCAAACCCACTTCCTCTATGATTCCAGTGCAAAAGATCTTTCCACTGTATTGTGCTAATATTTGGTCTGATAGAAAGAAAAGCTAGGTGTATGAATGGATGGTTGTGGCAGTGGGACATATTTTAGTGGAAATCCAAAGAAAAGACGGACCTTTTTTTTTTGTCCCAAACCATTGTCAAAGAATATCATAGTCACCGACATGTGTGTATTTGTTCTAATGCAGAAGTCATCAGTATATGAGCACGTGGAACCTCAGAGCTGTAAGATCTCTCAAAGGTCATCCCAATCTGCACAGAAATCCCCTCAATGGACTGTGGACCATTCAGCCTCCATCTGCAGATAACCTTCCTCATTCCTGAGGTCTTCCATCACAACTTAAGACAGTTCTATGGGTAGATTTTTTATTCTGTCAAACTAAAATCTGTTCTCATGTTCATCATCAGGTTCCATTACTGCCAGAATGGGATAATCATTTACTATCCCATATCCGATTAATTAAATATCTCATAGGATATTCACAGAATGGAAAAGCGCCACATATGAATCCTGATTGTGATGATGGCTTGGATTTTGACTGATAAATGCAATAAATTCTTTACCTTCCTTTCCTTTTACTTTCCACAAGCTGTTAGTTGTTGATAGAAGGATTGTTGGACTTAAAGATGAGGTGATAAATGCAGTGAATTCTCTGTCTCTCCCCTCCCCCCCACTAGTCATGAGTCAGAGGTGAAGACTCTTATCCAAAAACCAGGAGAGAAGATCTGAGTTTTACCTCCTTCCTTTTTAACCCCCACTTCTCCTTTTTGGCTCTCTCAGACTTGTGAACTAATTGGCTTTTGTAGCTGTGTTTAACTATAAAGATTGTGTGTATGGTAGTAGAGAAATGGGTGGCAACCTTTCTCAGGAGGTTTTGCCAATTTTTGCAGTTTAAACTGGACTCCCCCACCCCCTCGTACCAGGTTCTCTGCATGACCAGCATTGAAAAATGTATCTTGTGTTTGGCTACTCTTTCCTTGAAAAGGCTTCTTGTGCAAACCAGGCTGACACTTGTCCAGTAATTACCTCCCACTGGATTTAACTTATTCAGATGCATTCTTCCTTTTTTGATGAATCCAGGGGGGTCTTCATTACCTTTTAGTGCATGTACACTTGCCTGGATCAATAATCCTAGATAAAGCAGATAGTGGAAAAAGCCAGGATGTTCTGTTCTTCCTTGTATTTTTTTTTTTAGTATACACATTTTATATTCTGCCTTTAAAGCTATTTCTGCTGCACAGCTGCTTTTCCAAGAAGGCTCAGACTCTTCCTACAGGCCCTGCTTGTCCCTACATCTACCTTGGTTAGCCTTTCACAGGGTTTGATTTCTGCAGTCAGTTGTATAATGAGGAAGGAGTGTGCACTACATTTGGAGATTCCTATTAACCAGGTCATCCATGAATCTATTTTTGTGAATTTCTTATTAGAAATAGCAGGGAACACAGTGATATTTAAACATAGCCATTTACGAGAGCTTGGCAAAAGAAAAGAAAAGGAAAAATATTGGCGAGTTTTCTTCACACTTGATATTTGAAAATGTTCTACTATATTTTGCCAACTTTCAAGCACCTTAACTCCATTTACATTCCAGGGTATCACTGAAGGCCAAGAAGGATGAAAACTGATTTAACAAGCCAAATTTTAATATATAGAACTGATCAAACCCCATTTAGAATGTTGTGTTTAATTCTATGCACCATATCTTAGGAGGGACTTTTGACAGGCTGGAGTGTGCCCAGAAGAGGACATTCAACTTGGGGAGGAATCTTGGGAATCATGTCGTACAAGGAATAGTTGGAAGAAATTAAAGAATCTTTGTATGGAGGATAGAGGGAAATGTTTTTTTTTCTCTCCTCAGTTATTTGAAAACTATC